>NC_142944.1:24043789-24086289 GCF_046866305.1 Octopus bimaculoides | reverse complement strand
AGAATGAAGGATATAGTTTTAAGGTTTTGCATTTATAATATTCGCAACCCACTAAAATGATTATTTATATCATTCTGTTTTTCGTTTGACAATCCAGATCTATAATTTTTATCTGAAGACAATGATTTATGAAAGATCAGTATCATTTGCACCTATTCGTAAAACATCTCCAGTTTTGGTCATTCTTTCATTCATAAAAACACTTATTTGCTCATTTATAGATCTATTGAAATGATTGATTTTCCAATCATTCCATAAATTGATTCATTTACTCATTCATTCAAAAATATATATATAAATATAATCGGTGTTTTGTAATAAATACATATGATCGTAAGTTTTATGTTATGATTCTATTATTCTTTTCCACTCTAGGCACATGGCCCGAAATTTTAGGGGAGGAGCCAGTCGATTAGATCGACCCCAGTACGCAACGGGTACTTAATTTATCGACCCCGGAAAGATGAAAGGCAAAGTCGACCTCGGCGGAATTTGAACTCAGAACGTAAAGACAAACGAAGTACTGCTAAGCATTTCGTTTAATATCCTTTATATCTAGACCTAAATCCTCACTCTAAATTCAAACTATAAATCCTAAACTTGAACTCTAACCTTAACACTAATCCTAACTCTTAAACTCTAACTTTAAACCCTAATTCTAACGGTAAACTTGGGTTTAAATTGCAAAATTGTAATATCCTGTAAAAGAAACATAATTATGAAAAACAAACATGGAACAACAGCCGACACGAAAAGAGTACCAGTGACTGTGAGCATGAAAACGCAGTTTGGTTAGCTAAAGAAATAAGAAAATTTGGAATTCGAAATATAACAATATCCTTTTCAACACAGAATTTCGCATCAGGAATCTTGCAAAACAAATTCATAAACATAATGAAATTCGAAACTATTTTTTTTTTTCTTTTCTTATGTCAGACTTGAAAAAAAATTTCCGGAAGACATAAAAATCAAAAAGCTTAAGCTGCTAACACACACGCAATGCACATACACACATACACACACACACTCATACACACACACACATACACGCGCACACGCACATACATATGTATGTGTATGTATGTGTGTGTATTCTTTTATTCTTTTACATGTTTCAATTATTTGACAGCAGCCATACTGGAGCACCGCTTTGAAGGGTTTTAGTAGAACAAATCGACCCATGACTTATTCTTTAAGCCTAGTACTTATTCTATCAGTTTCTTTTGCCGAACCGCTATGTTACAGAGACGTAAATACACCAACACCGGTTGTCAAACGGTGATGGAGGACTAACACAAACACGAAGACAGACATACATAGTTATATACATCATTATTTACATTATTTACATTTGACGGATATTTGTCCTCATTTTTGTTGTTAAAATATCCGTCAAATGAAAATTATGTAAATAATGTACATAATTCTTCATCTCTTAAATATAGAACTGTAGTTATATACATCTATGTATATATACATATATATACATATGTGTGTGTGTGCGTGCGTGTGTGTGTGTGTGTGTGTGTGTGTATTAATAGTTACTGCGAAGCTAACAGGGCAGTCCAGAAAAATAGGACGAATGCTGCCGTTGATTAGCTCCAAGAGGCCATAGCTAGAGGCGATGGCCTCTTGGAGCTAATCAACGGCAGCATTCGTCCTATTTATCTGGACTGCCATGTTAGCTTGGCGATAACTATTTATATCCAGTACCGCTGCCGTAGTCTCCTTTAGATAGACTTAGAAATATTAATATATATATAACAAAGCCAAAGCTGTGAGGTGTTTCCAGGACATTTATAAGGAAATAGTCTTACAGGTGTCTCTGGGATATTATGGATACCCTTCATCAGAGACGGTGTGAGAAGGTTAAATTGAGGAAATATTTGAGTTGGAATTATTGAGGAAAAGGAGGAGAAGAGGAATCAAGAGGGAAATAAGAGAATGAAAGTAGAAATAAAATATATAATGATATTGTAGTTGCAGCTCCATTATTCGAGAAAAATGGTGTATAGAAGTGATAAAAAAGATTCCTGTACATGGTGTGTAAGTTCCAATAGCAGTTCGTGTTTAGTCATTTCGAAGTATGGAGCCATGGAATCTGTGTTGCTCGTTTGAAAGGGTTTTGTAGTGTGAATGAAAAAAAAATTGAAAAGAGTGAAAGGGTGAAAGAAGTGAGAAAAGGAGTGTTAGTTTGTGGTCAAGGTAATGTGATTGGAGGATGGGGAGGAGTGGAGGAAGGATAGGAAGAGATGAGAAGGTAAAGAGTAAAGAATGTGAGATATGTGAGTAGGGATGATATGACAGAGCTGCGTTAAGGGAGGGGTAGAGAAAAGGTATGGGTGGAGTAATACCAAAGTGAGTAGTAGTTTTGGTAGCAAATTGTGAAGTGGCGGGAAGACTACAATGATGTCAAATTACTATAAAAAGACAAATATAATAGATTAGTGATAGGTAGGAATCAGAGAGGAAGAAAGAAGGCATAAGGACATACGTACGCATACACTCACATACATATACATGTGCGAGCCTATACATATATATATATATACACATATATGCATGCATGCTCACGTGCATGCATAAATGTATTCATACTGTTCGAAAAAAGTTCGTTTTCTATGTTTTGTTTTTATGTTTTCGTTTCTCGTTGTATCTACGTTTTTTTATGTCCTGTATCCATATATGTATGTATATATACATATATATATATGTAGGTATGTGCATATATGTATGTATATATGCATATATTTATATATTATTATATGATTAAACTCCACGCATCCTTTTCCAAGTAAGTTTTATCTTATTAATTACGATGCGCACTCTTATTCTATCACTGCTCTGTCTATCTATCTCCCTCTCTTGTTCTTCTTCCTTTCTGTTTTTCTCTCCCACCCTTTTCCTATTCTTTTCTCCCCTTCACCGTTTCCTCTCTCTCTCTCTCTCTCTCTCTCTCTCTCTCTCTCTCACTCACTCACTCTTCCTCCTTGATTCTCTCGTTGCTCACACGTGACCAACGGCCATCCATCTTTCCTACTTACACTTCCTTCTTAAAAACAAGACGTGCTTTTACCTGTCTCTTCTCAAAGCTCATTTTTCCAGCGTTCAGCACTTCACATCGTCTTGGCTTAACAGCCCTCACCATTTGTTTTTGCTGTCTTGTTCTCACTGTCCTGTTTTTGTTACAACTTTCACCCTCCGCAAAAAATACCAAATTTTATTTAATTTGCTTTGCGGGAAGGACTGTTTTAACAAAATTGCATATTGACCTTATCTTCGAAACACGGAGTAGATGAAAGAGGGACAAGTGATGAAGGGGAATGTTCTTTATGTTACCTGTCTCGTTTCTCTGTTTGTTTTTTTGTTGTTTTTTTTCGCTGTTCGAAGAAAGTTCGTTTTCTATGTTTTTATTTTTTTATGTTTTCGTTTCTCATTGTGTCTACGTTTCTTTGATGTCATGTACTCATATATGCATGTACATATACATATATATGCAGGTATGTACATATATGTATGGATATATGAATATATTTATATTATATATATATAAGGAGCAAATATCCAGGAGTGAATATTTATTTAGATATTATCATTGTTATTATTATTCACGGTAATATAAATAGCTGATAATAATAACAACAATAATATACGTGAATATTTGCTCCTTGTTGGAATTCTTACACTAAGGCTGTTCTGATTTTAGCGCAAGACAATTCGGAATGCCTTCAGACTTCAAGGTGACGGGTTAAAAAGTGTTTTCAACCGGTAATACGTGCAGAGGATGGTGAGGCTGTTTGCCAGATCAGAAACCATGGTCTACGTGTATCCAAATACCAAGAAATATATAGCCTTGGGCTATATAGGTATGTAATTTTTTTTTCAGCCCATTCGCCTGACTACTTTTGATTTTCTGTCATATATTTTTCAGTGTTATTATTGGTGGTGGTTTAAATGAGGGTTTTAACTCCTGTTTCTAGCAGGTAGGTGCCTTTCTGTGTCCTTATGATTGATACACATTTCATATATAGAGAGACAGATATATATATATATATATATATATATATATATATATATATATACAGAGAGAGAGAGAGACAGACAGACAGAGATATGACAAGTTTCTTTCAGTTTCCGTCTACCAAATCCACTCACAAGGCTTTGGTTGGCCTGAGGCTACACTTGACGAAGGTGCCACACAGTGGGACTGAACCTGGAACTATGTGGTTGGGAAACAAGCTTCTTACGATACAACTATACCTGCGCCTATAGAATGTATGCATATAAGAAATATTTATGAAAAAAATCAGTTGACGAATGATTAAACAAATAATTGATGAGTTAATTAGTTAAATGATTAACTAACTTTTATCTTTTACTCGTTTCAGTCATTAGACTGCGGCTATGTTGGGACACCACCTTTAACTAGTTGACTAATAATAATAAAAGAAGCAATGAACAAGAAACAATAGAACCAATGCGTGTGTTTATTATTGGCAAAATGACCGACCCAAGATGCAACAGAATTTACCGTTTAATATTATAATAAGCGATGAGGCAGTGATCTGGCAGAACTGTTAGCACATCGAGCAAAATGCTTAGCGGAATTTTGTCCACTTTTGCGGTCTGAGTTCAAATTCTGCCGAAATCGACTTTACCTTTCCTCCTTTCGTGATCGATAAAATAAGTACTCAGTAACCAATTTAAAAGTGTCTTCACCCCCCACCCCCTCCTTGGTCACATGCAGATAAAA
Organism: Octopus bimaculoides; assembly: GCF_046866305.1. Classification (NCBI taxonomy): domain Eukaryota; kingdom Metazoa; phylum Mollusca; class Cephalopoda; order Octopoda; family Octopodidae; genus Octopus; species Octopus bimaculoides. Next base: position 24,081,536 of record NC_142944.1, on the reverse strand, counting down.
AGATCTGGCTAAATTCTTTGATATTACAGCTCTAAAAAAGGAGGCGCCAACCATCGATTACATCAACATTGCGAAGACAGATGTAAGAGCGGCCATAAATGAAATGAGCTCATGATCTGCAACTGGTCCTGATGGCTTCCCAGCTATTCTCTTAAAGTCAGGTAAGCAGGCTTTAGTGAAACTACTTCAGATACTTTTACCTTTCCAAAGTTTCCTTGCAAGAGGTAAACTTCCTAAAAAGCTTAAAGAAGGCATTGCATGCCCTATCCACATAGGTGGAAACAGAACGGAGGCCAATAACTACAGGCCAATCTCTCTCACTTCACATATCAGAAAAGTCATGGAGCGAATCATCAGAAAGAAGTTGATAATGTTCCTAGAAGAAAATGACCTACTGAACAATGCACAGCATGGTTTCCGTCTAGGAAGAAGTTGCCTCACACAACCCCTACAACACTATGACTGGGTTTTGAAACAGCTGCTTGACTATTCAGGTGTCAGTGTGATATACCTTGACTTTGCAACGGCAGTTGATAAGGTAGATCATGGCATGATATGTCATAAGCTACGAGACCTTAGCACTGCTGGTAAACTGGAGAGTGGCTGCATGGCTTCTTTAACGACAGAAGTCAGGTAGTTGCAGCCAACGGTGCCCTTTCTGGGAAAACTCAAATCCTAAGTGGTGTCCCCCAGGGATCTGTTCTGGCGTCATTATTACTCATAATAGCCCTCTTAAACATGCCCACAGTAACTTGAACAGCCACTATCACTAGCTATGCCGATGATACAAAATTATCACAGGCAGTAAAAAACAAGATGACGTCGCAAGCTTACAGTGGGACCTGAATGAATTCGATATACAAGCAAGCCGAAATAAACAACATGCAACTTGATGCTGGAAAATTTCAAGCACTGCACTATCAACTCACGAATGCACTACAGCTTGTATATACAGGATCCGAAAGCACTTCAATTCCAGAGTCACAGGCAGTGAAAGACATGGGGATCAGTATGTGCAATGACGCATCATTTTATATTCACATTACTAAGATGGCAACAAAGTGCAGACAACTGGCAGGATAGATACTGAGGTCCTTCAAGACAAGAGACCAAGAAACTATGTTGACCCTGTGGATAACCTTTGTTCTCAGCCGCCTGGACTACTGCTCCCAGGCACGGTCACTACATAGTACCAAACTAACAGCGGAGCTTGAAGCAATCCAACGCACCACACTAAAAAGATTGAAATAGTGCAGCGGATAAACTACAGGGAAAGGCTGAGAAAACTGCAACTTTATTCCCTGGAGTGAAGGGGTGAGAGATATGCAATAATATACAAATTGAAAATCCTAGAAGGGCTAGTACCTAATTTCGGTATTGAGTGTGATACAAATGCCAGAACTGGCCGCCATTGTATTGTATCAAAGGTACCATCCACTCCATCTAAATTCAGGACTAGGTATTGCAATAGTCTAGGGTTCAAAGGCCCACAGCTCTTCAATGCCCTGCCATAAAAATTAAGAAATTTGCATAAGGTGGAAGTAGATGTCTTCAAAAAGGAACTAGACACCCTCCGCAATACCGGATGAAGCCAACAGCCTGACATGAGGGGCAGACGAGGGATATACACTAAATGGGCCAACAGCTGGGACAAAGACACATACAGGAGTGGTGATGTGAAACACCCCAGACTGACCGCAACCGCGTTGCTGAAACGAGTAAAAGAATAAAAGAATAAAATGATATATATATATATATATATATATAAGAGTGTATAAAAATTTAAATACGGACAGAAGACCACCGTGTGAACTTCTTACATGCCAAAAAGGGCAGTCAAACCCCAAACCACGAAAAAACATTCTTATTTATGGCACTTGCTTGTAAGCGAGCAGGACACTTGAATGAATAAAAAATCTCAGTTAACTCTATACTCCAGAGTTTCACCATTAATGATCAAATAAATCAGTTAATTAGTCAATCAATTGATTGGCTCATCAGTAGAATCGCTGGAAAATGTATAATTATGAAACTTTAATACGTACCGAAATACAAAGTAAACACGTGCGCATTTTTTATACACTTTTACATCATAAAAATATTTATGTCTTCTGAATTTTATTACGCGTGCTAACCACTGATAACAAATTATTATTTTAATAATTTTTTACCCTGTATTTATGTTTTTAAATATTTCAGTTCTTCGGCCAGATAATACGCGGCTGAATATATTCATTGCTGTACTATTCTGACTCGGCACGTCGAATGAGGACATTCGATTTGAATTATTGATGTAACTAAATGGAACTAAATGCCCACGTGTTTACTTTCTGTTTTCAGTACGTATTTTCGTACGTATTTGCGTATTTTCGGTACGTAAAGTTTCATAATTATACATTTTCCAGCGACTCTACTGATGAGACACAGATGGTTAATTAAGTAATTAATTGACTAATTAATTGATTTATTTGATCATTAATGATGAAACTCTAGGGCATAGAGTTAACTGAGTTTTTATTCATTCAAGTGTCTTGCTCGCTTACAAGCAATATACCATAAATAAGAATGTTGTTTCGCGGTCTGGGATTTGACTGCCCTTTTTAGCATGTAAGAAATCCACATGATAGTCTACTCTCCGTGTATAAATTTTTATACACTCTTAGATTATAAAAATATTTATGTCTTCTGACTTTTATTATACATGCTAACCACTAGTAATAAATTATTGTTTTGATAATTTTTTTACCTTGTAGATATATATATATATATATATATATATATATATATATATATATATATATATATATATATATATATATACATACATATATATCCGAACCGAAAAAATACGCATGCTATTGCAATCATGCCTGCCATTAATGCCACAACCTTCTCTGACACAAACTTCCGTTTCCTATTTCATTCTTCTCTCTCTTTCTCTCCCTCTTTCTCTTCCTCTCTCTCTCTCCCTCTCTCTCTCTCTCTCTCTCTCTCTCTCTCTCTCTATATATATATATATATATATATATATATATATATATATATATATATATAATTAACTGTATCAAAGGGAAATGGAAATTAATAAAATGTTCACCTCCAAGTGGCCTAGCATATGAAAGTTTAGTCCAAAGACTATGAATTACTCATAAGGTACAGTGTATATTTAAATACATAAGAGGAATCCACTCATGGGAATTCTTTACGCTAGAAAGAACAGCTAGATTCTAGAACCACAAAATTAGGGATAAAATCTCGAAAAGAACGAAATGAAAAATAAAAACTTTTACCATTTCTTCTCTTGGACCAAATTGACTTCTGACTTTAGTTTAGAAAATAAGATAATTTGCTAGGTGAAGTCGTTTTCAACAGGCACACCTAAGACTGAAATATATAAACACGAGGTAATCAATTCCATGCCTCCCGTTTATACATCCTAATTTTTTCAGATCTACTGCGCAGGCGCAGCTCCTTGCTGGCAATACAAAAATGCCAACTGTTAAAATTCGATAATTGGATAATTTTTGGAATTTTAAAAGTTGGCATTTGTTTTATTGCCAGCAAGGAGCTGCGCCTGCGCAGTAGATCTGAAAAAATTAGGATGTATAAACGGGAGGCATGGAATTGATTGCCTCATGTTTATATATTTTAGTCATGGGTGTACCTGTTGATAACGACTTCACTTAGCAAATTATTTTAAATTGCTAAAATAAGTCAGAAACCAATTTGGTCCAGGAAAGATATGGTAAAAGTTTTTATTTTCCCTTTCGTTCCTTTCGGGATTTTATCCCTAATTCTGTGGTTCTAGAGCCTAGCAGTTCTTTCTAGCGTAAGGAATCCCATGAGTGGATTCCTCTTATGTATATATATATATATATATATATATATATATATATATATACATATATATATATATATATATATATATATATATATATATATATATATATATATATATATATATATATATATATATATATATATATATATATATATATATATATATATATATATATATATATATATATATATATATATATATATATATATATATATATATATATATATATATATATATATATATATATATTTCTATCTCATATTTTAACCTTCCTCTCGTCTCTATTTCGTACTCTTTTTCACTTGCTGTTGATATCTACAAACCTTGCTTAGTTTACTCCATTCTCTGCATTTCTATCTTCTTCACACACTGTATCATCCTCAAGTTTTTTAGAATCATTTCTCTTTTAACATAGATTTGGAAAACGTTGTTCCAAATTAATGCTTTTCGACTTTGAAAGTTCCAGAATTCAGAAATGTATTGGATTTTGGGAGGGGTGGAGAGCTTGTATTTAAGATTACAATGATCAAAATATTCTTGTACTACAATGGATTGTATTCTCTAAATATGCTGTACTTACAACCAGAAATATAGATTCTGAATTTTAATTTTGCTTATAAGGGCTTCCATTTGGTGACGTGTGCATTCTGCACACGTCGTCATTTCTATCATTTGGAGCAAGCAAAAATTAACAACTTAAGGTGATGAAATATCTGTACATCATTGGGTTACAGCGACATTCGCTTGTGCATGTACACCATTCTCTAAGTATCTATAATTACGCATTCAGTAACAAGAGCGAGTAGGATGACTGCTGATTATTTTGACTGGAGATTTGTATCAGTGGAATTTCTTCTTAGACTTTTCTTGTAAATAGGTAAACTGCACAGAACCATGTATTTCTACGCCTCATGAGAAAACGAATATACACGCATACATATTTATGTCTGCGTATTTTGTGCATGTTTTGTGTCTATTGAGATTCTCTTATGAAAGTTTTCCATTTCCTAAATAGTTTGGCAGCTATGACTTAACTATCTGCCAGACAAAGGCGTGCACTTTACTTTAATAGTTAAGCACAAAGCTTAAGGGTTTGGGTTACCACTATCCACATTTTGTTATGTATCATTGCTAGATAATGGTTGATCCTACGATGGCTTCATTCGTACTTCTGATAACTACTGTTTATGTTCTGTAGTAAAGTACAGTGATGAAATGAGATTAAGAAGAGTTTAAAATATAACAAAGAAAGATGTGCGGTAAATAAAAAGTAGAAGATTTGAGTCAGTTGAAGAATCATAAAGTGAGAGTACGCTCATGTGTTCATGTGCGTGTGTTTGTGTGTACGTTTGTGAAAATGTATGGTATGTATGTTGGCAAGGAGGTAAATCAATACGACCAGCATAATTTTTAATCGGCCGAGTAAAATGGACGTCCATTGACATTTGTCGTCTGAATATCTGAATATCTACACTCGGAAAACTTCTTCTCCAAGGCGAAGGTCTTGAAATTGGGCAAAGTTCTTGTCGAAAACTGTCAGTATAGGAATGTTTCGTGTCATCACACCACCAATGGAAAAGCAAAGCCGATACATATGGCCACCAATTCTATAATTGCAAGTGTTGTCACAGACAGAACAGAAATAGCCAGCACAGATACCGCAATGTAGACCGTTCGATGCTCTAGCAATTCCACCAATCTGCTACGCTGGGTCGGTGTTTTATTTATCGACCCTGAAAGGATGAAAAGTGAAGTTGACCTCGAAGGGATATGAAATCCGATCAGAGAGAGAAAGGGGGAGAAGGTGGGAGGAAACAAATACTGGCACTGTATCCCACTTCTTCCGACTCTGCAATTCACCGCCTGTATATCACATTCACCATGTAGTATAACTCGATTACATGAGAACCAGACAGATAACTGGAATCGATAAATCTGTAAAAAAAGAAAAATTTAAAGGCAATGCTGAAGCTTGACTACAATCCATTTAAAAATTTGTAATGTAATATAACATACTTACATATGAATTTAATGCCCAGTATATGGATTTATCTAATCCGGTGGTACATACAAAAAAAGTCCTTTAGTTGGCTGCGAAACGATCGTCATCTTATGAATATCAACTGTTGAAATACATATTGTCATCTCATACTTCCTAACTTTCATTATATTTCACGTACATACATATGTGTGCGTGTATATATATGTATATAGATAGAGAGAGAGGGGGGGTTCAGAGAGAGGGGGAGTTCAGAGAGAGGGGGGTTCAGAGAGAGGGGTGTTCAGAGAGAGGGGGGTTCAGAGAGAGGGGGGTTCAGAGAGAGGGGGTTCAGAGAGAGGGGGGTTCAGAGAGAGGGGGGTTCAGAGAGAGGGGGGTTCAGAGAGAGGGATGTATGTACGTACATATATGTACGGAAGTTGGTATGCATGTACGGTTATCTGTACGTCTGTACATGTATGTTAACTGTCTCAATCCCAATTGTTTTATATTCCTTTACTTTACGTTTCAGGCTCGAACTCAATCTTCAGACGGAACTGGCTGGCAAAAACAATTATTTCATTGGTTGATAAGCATTGTTTGGCCAGCGTGTTTGGAATATTCGACTGATTACATACAGAGGAAGTTGTAACTTACGGCATGATGGCGATTTTCATCCTGAGTGTCAATCTCTATTGATGTTGGCAAGGTATAATATATTTTCATATCGGCATTATCAAATTCTTTCTTTTTGTATTATTTTTATTATTTAAAATACCTGATGTTTTAAAACGTCTGACACAATTATCACTAAATGCTAACATCGACTATGATAACTTAAAGTAGGCGTACTTCTCTTTTAATTGCAATATGTAACTGGATACAGCTGTGTCCATCCTCTATCTTATGTATTTGAAATGCAATTAAATTATAAATCAATTGGCAAATACATAAAGGGAATGGCACAACTTTATCTAGTTATATGTGGTAGTGAAAAGAGAATTACACTGATTTATCTATCTACATATGGAAAACAAAAGAGTGTTATGCCAACTATCATGCTTGTCTATATTAACATTTAGAAATACAAAAGTCAACGTCACACGCGCGCGCGCCTCATTATGACTGCAGCTTTAAAGCTGAAACACTTGAAAGAGTAAAAGAATGTGTGTATATAAATATATACATATATACTACAAGTTTCTTTTGGCTTCTACCAAATCTACTCACAAGATTTTGGTCAGCCCGACCTGTAGTAGAAGACACTTGCCCAGGTATATATACCCGGAACCATGTGGTGGGAAATAAACTTCTTACCACACAGCCACACACACACCTATATATATATCAGCATGACCGCAGCCACTTGGCTGAAACACATAAATAAAATAAATAAATATATATATATATATATATATATATATATATATATATATATATGGCAATGTACACGATATGCGTATCAATTTAAATACTACCACTTATTTACTGTTTATTCTATGTACGCTAGGAGAAAATAATAAGTCAAACAGTATGAGTGTTCAGGGAAACAAAGAAACAGAAATTGCAACTTATACATCCTTTATACTCGAAGAAGTGCAACATTCTATTAAACATTTTAAAAATTTTGAACAAATGATCGAAATTAGGGAATTCTAGAAGAGTCATAAGTGCGTCGAATAGAACATCTCGTGATATTTGTTCCGGCTCCCTACGCCCGATTTCAACTCCTGCCGAAGTTGATTTGCCTTTTACCTTATCGGCTTCGATAAGGAAAAAAGTACCAACATTTCTTGGGGTATTTTTTACGGTTCTTTTTATTGTAAGTACAAATACTGCCATGGATCAATTGAGTGGTAGACTTTTGTCGACCCTTTATCCCTATAGAAATAGGTAGATAGATAGAGAGAGAGAGGGGGGAGAGAGAGAGGGGGGAGAGAGAGGGGGGAGAGAGAGGGGGGAGAGAGAGGGGGGGGGAGAGAGAGAGAGAGAGATCCTACCAGATTGTACTATTGCAGCGTGTGATATTCTCCAAGCATGCTTTATCAACTCGCAACCAACACACAGTCTGGTCTAAGTCTATGATCAAAGATCTCGAATACATTTTCTAATGGAAGTAAGCCAATCTTGTTTCTTTCAACAGAAATAAAACACAAAAGCTACTCATATCAAGAAAACATCCCCGCTCGATATCCCAGTTAATCATCATCAATACTCAACTAAATCCCTTTAAGTCTTAGTATCGCCGAAGATCTCTCCTAGTGTAACCACATCTTTAACATAGCTAAGATCTCGACGTCTGTTTCTTCAGGACCAGATGATACTTCAGCTCACACAGTTATTGATAGTCTGAAAACTTATGGTGAGAACCACAACGAAGCATTGCTCTCATACGGAATGGTATTTCTACTGCTGCACACACATTCTAAACCGCTTCAAGCAAAAGGCCACAAGACTGAATAGCACAGACACGTTCTTGTGTCTAAGACACAAGCGACTTGTCTCTTACTTTCTCTCTCTCTCTCTCTCTCTCTCTCTCTCTCTCTCTCTCTCTCTCTCTCTCTCTCTCTCTTTTTACTTTTTCCAATGTTACTATATTATGTCTTCTGTTCCTTGGAGCTAACTGGACTTGTGCTATTTCCAGCGATTCAAGAACTATTAAAGCATCGGTCTAAGAGTAGTATACAAAATCCGTGGGCACAGACTTTTACTTCAGATGCACCAAATAAAAAAACACTTCGCACGCACAATACACTTGTGGTGTAGCGTAAATTTAAATAACAGCTCTTCTATAATGCATCTTCTATTAGACATATAGAAAAGATAGTTGCAATAAAACTATTTAAATACATCTGGTACTTAAAGGAACATATTATCCTCTACAGTATTAAGTGAAAGACTCGAGAGAGAAGCAAAACACACAGACATTTGCAGCAAAATTTTCCGGATTTGAATAGCTAAGAAAAACGTCGTTCTCAAGATTCTTAAACCTACAGGCTATAAATTCTTTACCGAATGTCACCACGTTGCCAAATATCTACGAAACACTGAAAAATTATACTACCTACTGATTGAACTAATCAATACTCACCTACATACCTGAAACAGTTACACTCATTCTATCTTGCGCTCTACTTCTATAGTCTTCATCATTTATACCGCTAATTCCTACCGTAAACTCATTAGGTCATATAACAATATTCTTTCATAATGTCAACTCATTAATTTTTCCCTACCTTTCATCATATTGCACTTCATTTAAGCTTTGCCATACTGCATGAGACTGTTATCCTTAAAAAAGAATCCATGAAAAATATCTCTTTCAACAATAAATATTGATTTCAAAATTTGGCCCAAGGCCAGCATAAGTCAATTACATCAACCTCAGTATTCAACTGATATTTATTTTATCGACCCCTAAAGATTGAAAGGTAAAGTCGACCTCGGCAGAATTTGTCTGGTGCAATAACAATTCTACCAACTCGACGCCATGTCTTTCAACAACAAATGTTGACATATAATATTCCATATCTTCTCAACCATAATATAATACTCAAAAAGTATGAAAGAAAACTGACAATTCTGATATTCGAGTAAGAAGCAGCATTATTAGCACCTCCTGATTATCTCAACTTGTAGGAGAAGATAATTCAAGTCATGATAGATTACATGATATATGGGTGAATCGTCTTTAAAATGATCATCCAAGATGAATGGGGAACCTACTGACAATCTGGTGCAAATTTTTATCAACACAGCTCTTAATAAATTTCCCACTTTTCTTGAAACCTAAAAAGCTGTAAGATCATTGTACCTTAATAAAGCACCAGGTGCTGGTTCAATTCTTGTTGAAATATATATCTTTAGCAGTGAAACAGTCAATGAAAAGTTAACAGCAGTTTTCTTTGCGTGGCAACACTATTTCATGAGAAATACTACAATTGCTTACTTGTATAAGAACTAGAGACAAACAATCGTGTGACAGTCATAGAATTATTTCCCTCTTGTTAACTGCTGGCAAAATGTTGGCAAGAATACTCCTGAGCTGCCTCGAAAACCTCGTTAACAACCAATGTAGCTTTCGTTGTGAAAGGGCCACTACTGATGTGATCTTTGCAGCAAGACAGATGTAATTAAATGTATAAAGCAGAATCAGGTCCGGCATCTAACGCTTACTTGTTCTCACGAAAGATCATGATACAGTGTATCTTGGTGGTTTGTTGAGAATCCTTACCAAATATGGTTGTCCATTCATGTTCGAGCATACGATGATCCAATTTCATAATGACATGCTGGAGAGTGCTGGAAGCAATAGAGATACATCTATATCATTTCCTGTCTTAAATTGTGTTAAACAATGTATCTCTTAGCGTCAGCCTTTTTTTTTTTTTTTTCATGTTTTCTGAAAAAGTGTATCAGAATAACACCATCTGAAATTAACAATAGGTACGATGGTGCAGCAAAACCCAAAGTTAAGCACCTGAGCGTCTGTGAACTGATGTGCACATATGATTGTAGATTTCTTGAGGCCTGTAACAATTTTGGCTTCAGTATCAGCATTGTATCGTCAGATAAAAAATGACTACCGAAGATTCACTCGCACACACACACACACACACACACACACACACACACACACACACACACACACACACACACACACACATACATAGACACAGATATGTGTTGTTAGGCAGTAGATATATATACAGAGATATAGATATACGCATATATAAGTATGTATATGTATAACATATGCACACACAATTATGTATGCATATATATATATATATATATATATATATATATATATATACATGCGCGCAAGCACGCACACACACACACACACACACACACACATACATTGTCAAACTAAGTATATAGAAAGTGATTTGTAATGATGAAAATAGTAAAATTAATGGAGTCATCATTATCTAAGAATTTATAGTTGAAAGTGTTCCATTGACTGCACTGCCGAGAAATATTATTTATATATTTATTTCTTAATTTACTGATATCTATCTATATATTTATTTACTTGTACGTTTTTCTTATTATTATCATAAACATCATCATCATCATCGTCATCGTCGTCACCATCATCATCATCATCATCATCATTATTATTATTATTATTATTATTATTATTATTATTATTATTATTATTATCATCATCATCATCATCATCATCATCATTTGTTTATGTTTCCATCGATGTTCAATGTGAGTAAGAAGAAACTCAGGCGCAGATTTCTCAAAAGTTGGCAGATTGGTTAACTCTGAAGTCATACTGGCTGAACGCAAATAAAAGCGATCTGTCTGACCGTAAAAACGGATAGCACAAGCACAGACTTCTTTTGTGACATCAAGCGATCTTAAAACGCAATTTGGTTTCGATTTGATGTGAATTCATCGGCCATAAACTTTCATCAGACGAATGTCTTTTAGAATAAACGTAGAACATAAACAAAAAAAATGGCATCTCGCTTGAACGAGAGTCTCGTGCGTTAAACATGATTACTGGGTTTGCCACGTGACCTGTGAGCCGGGAAAAAGCGTGTCTGTTCAGGGGTAGACGCTTTCTTTTTCTTTCTTTTTTTTTCAGTCATTCTCTTTTTGCTTCCTTCTTCCTTAGTTTTCTCGTCAGGAACGAAGTGGGAGGTTCATGCAGGCGTCGTCGTCCATTTGGGACTAATGCACACAGTTACGCGCGCGCGCGCACATACACACACACGCTCACATGTGCATACATATACTAAAACATACACACATGCACGAGCATAAACTAAGACACTCGCATGCATAACCACACAAAAGCAGCACACGACACATTTCGAGTAGTAGTAGTAGTAGTAGTAGTAGTAGTAGTAGTAGTAGTAGTAGTTTTAGTAGTAGTAGTAGTAGTATACATATATACTCATATGTGTGTGTCTGTAAGTGAGTGTGTGTGTGTGCAAGTGAGTGTGTGTATGCAAGTGAGTGTGTATGTGCGTGCAAGTGAGTGTGTGTGTGCGTGTGTGTTTCTGTGTGTGTGATTGTAGTTGTGCTTACATATATGGTGGATGCACTTATGCGTGTATAATACAAAATTTGTATATTTAATAATTATAAGAAATCCATATGTATATACGTGTGTGTATGTGTGCGCGCGCGCCCTGCAAACATTATTTGACACACACATGCATACATAAATGTGTGTATTCTATAAGCATAAATCATAGATGAATGTGTTTATTTGTACTTTCATATATTAAATGGTGTCTCTACATGGAGGAGTGTACAAAAAATGTGTTCACAAATATACACGCGTGTTTATATATATATATATATATATATATATATCGCACAAGTACAAGCAGTGTGGACGAATGCTTGATAAAATCGCTTAGCAACCTAGCGATCCTGAGTTCGATTCCACTGCGTTGCATCTTGGGAAAATACGAATTTCTATACCCTTGGCTCGACCTTATGAATAAAAGTGGGTAGCGAAAACTATATACAAGGTTGTTGGGTGGGTTGTAATTTAAAACGTACGGCCTTGTCACATACACTGTGTTACGATGATTTTACCATTTAAAATAGAATTACCTGTGAAATGCTCAGCGGCTTAGTAAATTTAGGAGCAAATATTTTGGTTGTTCAAACAAGTGAATCCTCATCGTCCAGCAACAGAGACACACTCCGCATTCAAGCATGTGCATCGATGTATGTGTGTGTGATTGCACTTAGTTTAATAAATTCAGATAGATTTTTTCTCTCATTTCTACACTTACTGGAAAATTCATGTATTGAGTCACATATTAATATGTTCTGGCACACGTCGTCATAAACTGCAACACATCCAATGTAGACTTCATTGTCTACTATCACAAACCGTTTTCCATTGACTCACGCAGATCCTCGAACACACACACACATAAACACACACACACAAACACAAACAGAACCAAACACACAAACACACACACACACAAACACTCTCACAAACAAACGAACAAACGCACAAACTCATACAAACACACACGCACACGCACGCACACACAAGCAGAAACATACACAAACACACACACACGCAATCACATATACAAGCAAACACACAAACACAAACACACACACGCACACACACACACACACACAAACACTCACACAAACAAACGAACAAACGCACAAACTCATACAAACGCGCGCGCGCACACACACACAAGCACAAACCCACACAAACACACACAGACACACACAAGCATCATTTAGTTCTTACACAAACGTCATTTATTTCTTAAATCTATTATTGTCTACTGGCACACACCACTGTGTTCTGATACACAACCTTGTCACACACTGAGTCGTATTGATGCAACTTGAGAATTAAGCGTGTTTGTTGAATGCTCATCCATTTACAAGTTAATTCAGAAGCAAGTATCATACGTACATCGTTCTGTACTTATGTACACCAGTTTGTTCAAATGCATAGTATTTTTGTTTTAACATACATCATTGCTCACTCGCAATTAAATATATCGTTCGTGCAGATTAAAAACATTTCTTGTCAAATAATTTTAACATATCTCTGAAGGGACATTCTAAAAGACATATCTACTCAAATCGTGCCCATCCAAAGATACTTACAAACAGTGTAGCTCGTATGTTTAGTAGATGTTCTGTTCAAATATCACTCAACTGCATTGAGCATTTTACTTAAGATCAACTTGTTAGGTTATAACGACACCGAAAATATGGCCAAGAGGTACAGTGGTAAAGTTCTATTTTAATACCAATTTGTCTATTAGTGCCTTTTTTGCAGGGTTTTTGCGCATTACAGATACAGATACTCACATATATATACATATGCAAACTCACATATATAAACTCACATATATAAACTCACATATATAAACTCACATATATAAACTCACATATATACAGTCACACATACATGTATATATGTACACTCATATATATGTATGTGTATATATTTATCATATATACGTGTATATACATGTCTGTGGGAGAGAGTGTGTTTGTATTAGTGTGTGTGTGTGTGTGTGTGTGTGTGTGTGTGTGTGTGTGTGTGTGTGTGTGTGTGTGTTTTACACGAGAAGTTTCCAAAAAGTAGCCGAGTTTTTCTTTTATCAAACTTATTGCTTTGTTTCACTTCAAAATAGTTCCGGTGTACGTTGATACATCTCTTCCAACGTTTGTTTCAGTCTCTTACCATGTCCTGGGGCGTGTTTTCGAGAATAATGCATTGTTATTGTAGCGAATTTTGTTTGAACCATTCTGTTGTTTGAAATCAACAATTTCCTGGGTAGATTTCAACTTTGAGGAGAAAATAGTCTGCAGACGCCCGATCTGAAGAATAGGACAGTGGGTGGAGGTAAAAGTCGTAGAATGGACAAATTCGTTATCATGCTTGTTCGTTTTTTGTTTGTTTTTTGGGGTTTTTTGAGGGTTTTTTTCTTTTTGTTTATCCATGTTTCAAGCCGCTTCTTTCGCATACCTTTCAAATGTTCTTCAAAATAACCAATTATAACTCTTTCTTCATCACATCATCAAAAGTATAAATCTCATGACGAACGAGTCTTCTAATTAAACACTATTCAACATAATCTAGAGATTTGAGTACGTTTTTTAGGGGTGAGGGGTGGATGTGACGACGATGATTCAGCTGTCTTTTTGTTTCGATATCATAGCAGTATACCCTCATTCCATCACCAGTTTTGAAAGTTTCCATAAGACCTACATCAGCAATCGGACTATCACAAAACTCATGATTGAGTTGATGCTCTTCTGGTTCATCTATCAGCAGAGGAAGAGCAAATTATGCGACAACACGACGCATCTTCATTTTCTTCTTTAAAATCCTGGGGTACGGATTCTTACAGATGTTTTACTGCTTCATAAACTTTGTGGACGATGTCCAGACCACATTTAAGATTGTCTTCATAAGATGACCTCCTCGATTTCAAACGATGATATCACTCACTATATTTCAAGTGGCCCAAACATTTCTCCTCGCAGGTTTGAAATAAAAGAAGTTTCCATAAAAGTTACTATCGATTTGCAACAAAATTTCCTACAAGCGACGTTGTTCTTCCAAGTCTTATATTGTTCAATCTACAAGAAATAACCAAACGCACTAATCAGCACGTGTATATTAATAACTGACTTGGCTTGATGTAGTTATTATTAGACTGAAAGTCAAGGTCAACCATATATCATACTGTAGTAGCGAGCGAACTGCCAACGCTAATTGTCAGGCTATTTTAAAACTTTCGTTTCTTTTCAGACGGATACTGTGTGCGCGCACGTGTGTATTTTTTCGCGCGCGTGTATGTGTGTGTGTGGTTCGAGTATTGTGTACGCATACTGCTAAGAAGAAAAATAATTCACTGTTGTGTGTAGAGTAAGGTTTCTTTCAGGAATTGGAAGGTTTTCTGTATATTCCAGTAGCAGCCAGTTTCATTTCTCAAACGTTTAAGATTCTGATATATCTTCGGAATTTTTTGTCTCTATATCTCAGAAGTATAATTTTCTCAGAACACAAGAATAAACGATGATTATAATAACAGTAGTTAATTAGAAATATGTTGACTAGGAACGAGGGGGTAATAGAGATGTTATGTTAGTGAGTTAATATTTAAATGGAGTGATGTTTTGTGTCTAGGTGTGGTGTGAGTGGTTATCTGGCTTTAAAGGTGTAAATAGAGAATAATATAGTATGTCCTATGCAGCTTTTGGAATATGGAGATGGTTAAAGTGTGTGGCGATATAGAAAGAACCAAACTTTGAAACATACATGATTATTGTGGAAGGGGTAGATAAGATGCTAAATGGTCAAGCATTAATTTATAAAGCATAAATGTGTGTGTGTGTGTGTGTGTGTGTGTGTGTGTGTGTGTGTGTGTGTGTGTGTGTGTGTGTGTGTGTGTGTGTGTGTGTGTGTTTGTGTGTGTGTGTGTGTGTGTGTGTGTGTGTGTGTCTGTGTGTATATGTACATATGTATTACTTGTTTAGATACAGGTCAACTTTTGTGGTACACACCAAAACTATAGTTGAGAATATCCCAACTATGACCATTCAGTCATTTTAGGTGAATCTGAGAATTGTCTAGCCTAGTTGTCCTTAAGACAAAACGAGACAGCTTGAAGGACATATGAGTAATGAATAACTCCCTTCGCAGACTTCCATAGAGTGACCACTAAGCTTTTAGAGTGCAATGGTAGGTTTGGGTAATGTTTAGGTGACTCTCCTGCATCTAATCACTGTCGTATTCTCCTGCTGTTGTCAAAGAATATCCATTTCTCATCACAAGTAATGATTTGATGCAAAAATGATCTTTTTCCAGTCGAGAAAGCAATCAGGAGCACACTTCGAAGCGTCTGTTTTTTTTTTTTATCTCGTTCAATTGATGTGGAACAAACCTATCTGTTTTCTTGACTCTTCCAATTTTTTACAGGTGTCCAAAAATAGTTCTGCGAGATGTCTGGAGTTCTGATGAAAGTTTTCGAACCTTTGTTCTCGGATTTTGTTCGACCAAAGCATTTAATCTATCATGCCGAATAACTGATTTTGGCCTGCCCCTTGGTTTATTTTCAAGGCTATCATCACCTGAACGAGAGCTTAGGAACCATCTCTGAACAGTTCTGATGCCAACAAAACCATTACCAAAGGCCCGCTTGATATTTCGTAGAGCTTCTGCGGCAGAGTGACCCAGATTGTACTCATACGAGAAAATCACTCAACATAGTTTGGTTGTTATCATTTCCATAAGGTCTGTGGGTACGAATTTCGGGAAAGAAAAGTAGTCAAGATTAAATGCAAGGTATGCATAATTGAGTTTTTAAATGACTGAAATAACAAGTAATTAAAAATGCGACATTTCATGTGAAACAACCTAATATATATAACTTTTGTAAGTAATATTCTAAAAGAAATATTCTAAAAGAATATATAATTGAACTTATGTTGAGTGCTCAATTATCTTGAGCAAATAAATGTGTATATATGTGATTTTATATTATTAGTTCATCAATAATATATTTAGGAAATCAATATTTAGTATTTCAAAAGATATATATCCAACATAACATGGTAGCATAATAAATTTAAAAGTTTAAAACATAAAAATAAAAATACGGAATATAAATATGTATCGATATTTAAATTCCGTATTTTTATTTTTATGTTTTAAACTTTTAAATTTATTATGCTACCATGTTATGTTGGATATATATCTTTTGAAATACTAAATATTGATTTCCTAAATATATTATTGATGAATTAATAATATAAAATCACATATATATATATATATATATATATACATACATGCATACATAAAAACGCATCCATAAAACAAACATACAAATCTGCGCATACACTAACACCAAATACTGCACACACACACATATGCACAAATACCTAGATGATGTTGATAAAAGTTCCAATGAAGGAGCCTTGAATCTATGTTAGAGTCCGGCTCTTTCTCTATGGACAAGAAATACAGAAATGAAACTGATTGATAACATACATACATATACATACATACATATATACATACATACATTCTTGGTTCGATATCAATGTACGATTTTAGAGACAAATGCCTTCTACCATAGCTTCAAGTGGACCAAAGTTGTGACTGAAATTTGTGAAAAGAAGCAGGAAACTTTAAAAATACTTTACATTAACTTGTTAATAATTGTGCACACGGGACCCGTGTAAGTCATCATATTCAAAATCACGATGTTGATATATTAAACACAAAGAAGGAAATTCAAAATGAATCATATAATTTAATCAAAATTGTACTTTTAAGTATAGCATTTAATTTCAATTCAGTTATCTATCTATTTGCATATCCATTAATATATCTCTTTATCTGCATGGATATATCTGAAGATTCACCTATCTAGCTGGTTAGCGTTCTATCTGACTGTCTATCTGAGTAATTAACTATCATGTCTACTTTCCCTTCTGCTGATGTATGTATGTCTACTGCCATTATACCGATAAGCATTTAAACCTAATTTCGAAAATGAACAATGGCAGTGATCCAGTATGGCCACATTATTCCATTGTGCTTGCGATTTGATCACATAAATACAGAATAATATTGACCTTTCTCTATCTCTTCATGCTGGGGGAAAGTGTTTAGCAGCATTTCGTCCGTCTTTATGCTCTGAGTTCAAGTATCTTCGAAGTCGATTTCACCTTTCATCCTTTCGAGGTTGATGAAATAAGTATTAGATGAGCTCTGGCGTCGATTACATCGACATGCTCTCTTCCCCCAAATTTCAGGCTTTAAGTCTATAACAGAAAGGATATTTCTTTCTCTGTTCGAATTATTACCTCCTTTGGCGTAACACACGGACAAAACATATAAAGCGCAGGAACAAGCAGAATAATATTATAGAAGAGAGTATCTCATCTGAGTTGTGTTTGTCTAGATATTTGGTTGTTAACAGACACGGGTTGTTTATAAAAAAATTTCTTTGCTTTTGTTTTGATAAAATGATCCCTAATCTCGCTAGAAACCATTTATATATATATATATATATATATATATATATATATATATATATATATATATATATCGTTCACCTTGCTGTGGTATTATTTATTAGTCCAACGGCTGGCACCTGACATCTTACTCGATTTTCATTTTTTTGACCATTAGAGTGGTCATGAAGGACATTTCATATTTTATCAAGGGAAAATAATTAATATTTTTCTAACCTTAATCCCTACAAATATGTAAGCGCACTAAGTTTTGCACCTGACCTCTGCCATCAAGAGAGAGCCAAATTCCAGTATAAATTCTGATATCTTTTCTTTTTCTTTCGTTCGTTTCGATAAAGCCTGAATAATCGCACCACATATGAATCATTAAATTTACATAAATGAATATACTCTACTGCATGTATTGAGTAACCTTTTTCTCATTTGCACATCTAAGCATAAATATATTCGAAGTTGATGATTCAGTCCGTCACTAATCATTGAGTGTGATCTATTAGACGTGTGTATGTGTGTGTGTGTGTGCGTGTGCGTGTGTGTGTCTATGTGTGTAAGTATGTATGCACACACACATACATGTATATGCATGTGTATATGTGTGTGTGCGCGCGCGCGCATGCGCGTGTGTGTGTGCGTGTGCATTTCTTATATCAAAAGTCGACAGTCTACTCTGAGTTTCGTCCCATAAGTCTTCGCAACATCCACATTCTTGCCACCATTCAAGACAAGAAATGGCTAAACCATAATACCATTAATTCTAATGTTGCGGTGGGGGGAGTGAGTTGTAGATGGGGAAATGGGCGTGTGTATGAATGGTTCATTCCATGATTTCGATTCACGGCTGAACTGTTTGCATCGTTGCTAAATTATGCTCTCAGCCTTTTAGAAATAGCCTCCCTTATACACCGGTCCCTGCATCATTCATCCTGATTAAGTATTGGCCTTCGTTTCTGGGCTGTGTCAAAGGTCGAGACCAAATGTCAAAACTATGAATTTAAGGGAACCTGGTGAATCTCATGATCAATTAGAATACTTTACATCGCTTTGATGCTACCCATAATCAATCGATAATATATGTTGCTAACTGTAAGAAGCTGGTTTAGTCCACCTGTGTGCGTTAAATGACCTAGTCTCACTAACAACACAATGACAACTGAAGCAAGTTCACGCAGCGAACATCGTCAACAACAACAGTAATTGCAACAACAGTAACAACTACTACTATTACTACAACTTATAATGATACTATTGCAGTAGTACCTTCTACAAAGCACTCTAAGCAAAACTGAGTAGACAGAAAAAAAGAGAGAACAATATAAAGAAGTCGTGTGGAAAGGGGAGAGAAGCAGAGTGAGAGAAGTATTTACACTAATTATCGCTTTTGAGAATTTGTGGAGGGTTTTGTTTCTGTTGTATTTGTTTTGTATTTTTTGTTTTTGTTTCGGGGGCTTTTTTGTCAGTTACTTATATAAAATTAGAAATATATGAATTTACAAACGCACATACTCGTATACACAGATGCATAATTATATATAGTTATATCATATTAGATACATTTCTTTTATTAGCCACACAGGGCTCAACGAAGATGGGACAAATACAATGTAGAGCTTTTCTTTTTGGGAGGGGGAAGGAAGGAAAAAAAAAAAAAAAAAAAATATTGGTGGTGTCGATCAAAAGGGATCGTAGGAAGGGAAAAAGGGGCAGTTCGATCAAAAGGGATCGAAAAAAAAGAAAAGGAAAAGCCGATCAATAGGGATCGTGTATCACACAGTAATGTTCTCGTGTAAAAAGAGGGGAGGACAGTTTAGGTTTAGCCGTGGAAGGAAAAGCCTACGGAAAAGACCACGGTAACCTTGGTCAATATTCTCATTGAAGAAACTATAACAGTAAGTGACTCTCTTTTGCCTTTTTGTTTTATTTATTTTTTCTTGTTCATAGGGTTATGCTCAAGATGGCTCCGTCGTTCACACGTGCCATCCTTGCTACATTCACCCATCTTTTAGATAGATAGATAGATAGATAGATAGATAGATAGATAGATAGATAGATAACAGATAGATAGATAGATAGATAGATAGATAGATAGATAGATAGATAGATAACAGATAGATAGATAGATAGATAGATAGATAGATAGATAGATAGATAGATAGATAGATAGATAGAAAGATAGATGTGCATGCATGTATGTATGTATGCATTCATATATGTATGTACGCATGCATATACGCATGTATGTATGTATTTATATGTTTATAAGTATTGATAGGTAATTTGTAGCGTTAGTGTTATATATGAGTGTGATACTCTGAACAAATTGGAAAAGCAAAAATGAGCTCAGTCTATGGAGAGAGAGAATATATATGGTTCTATAGTTCCAGTTTATAGCATTCTGTTACTTAGTGTTTTATGTTTCAACGCTCGGATATTACTTAGACAAGGAGAATTATGTACAGACAGAAGCACGAAGTGCTTTGTAATGAAATGGTGTAAACCGGAACTATAATAAATATGCTTAATATATTAGCATACTATTTAGTCCGAGGTTTTCAAATATTTTCTCGTTATTCGCAGAATGGTCGTGTATACTGTAATACGTGCAAATATATCTACTCATACATGTTAGGCGGTGGGGGCGCGTGTTTATAAATACACATATAGATAGGTTTTTAGATGTGTGTGTGTGTGTGTATACATATATATATTTAGGTGCAGGAGTGGCTGTGTGGTAAAATGTTATAGTTACAGTCAATCTTGTACCATTGCATAGTCGTGTAAGGTCGAAATTCTTCAAGAGCATGATAGCTGCGCCTTTCTTTAGGAAAAACTAATGCGGTGGCAGTCCTGTGGGTTGTAGAGAGTTGAAAAATTCAACTGGATAGTCAACAGTGGCATGTTCGTCGATGGTAGTATCAATGGAGACAAACGTTGAAGCATCTCCAGGTAAAATGTAGAGGAATTCATGGTTTACTTTATCAACGCTTTCATTCCAAAGTGCTAAAATAGCTCTCTCTCTGTGAATCATGCTATGTTTTTGAAGTTGTCTTGCAATGTGGGAAATACCTTTTCTTTAAGCTCGGCCAATGTAGACACCATGTGCCCACATTGCAGTACATGCGGTTTCAGGCGCCATTTCCAATTTGTAGAAGTTGATGAGAGAACTCCTCAGCTAAGGGATCGTTGCAGAGACGAGCTCGCATATTGTTGCTTAATGAAACCTAAGGAACAAACCTCCACAGGGGTGAAGAATTCAGACACGCATAGATCTTGTTAGCTTAAAATATTAAAATGTATACTGTTTAATATTTTTAATATTCTTAATATTTTTTAATATTTTAATTAATATCATCTTATTATATATACCATTCGTTTTTCACACATATATAATAACTCTATACATCTCTGAAGAGCGGAATTATTGGCAATATGTTTATCTATATTAGATTACATTATAAAAGCAATAATATCCGTGAAATGATCGTAAGATGCATTTTAAACTTTAGAATTTCATAATATTTTAATCGAATTATATTTATACTCAATTATACATACATTTTTATATACATTTATGTACGCATGGATTTTTATATACATTTATATTTTTTATATATATTTATATTTTGTATATCTTTAATTTTAATTTAATTATAATTCAAAATGATTATTGTGTCATATTAAACATATATCTTTCGGAAATTTGAATATTGATTTCCTGTAAATATTATTAATAATTTTATTGATTTTATTAATAATATAAAAACATATATATATATATATATATATATATTTGCTCAAAGTAATAGAGCACTTAATATAAGTTCAATAAAATATTCCTTTTGAATATTCTTTATAAATTTTATATATATATATATATTTCTAGCAGGTAGATGCTCATTAAGCATCATTACGCTTCGTGCAAATTTATAATTCATAGCTCCTTAAAGCTATTATAACTGCGTTCCACCCATGCCACTACTGGTGATATCATCAAATTTTGAATTTATCCACAGATGATATGGACAGTAGTGACATCTAACTTCAAATCTCAGTGTTTGAATATTTCATTTTTATATATATATATATATATATATATAACTTTTATAAGGAATATTCTAAAAGAATACGTAACTCTTAAATTTTAAATTTATTATATTACCATGTCATATTGGATATATATCTTTCGAAAGTTAAATATTAAACATTGATTTCCTGCAAATATTATCGATAATTTTATGAATTTATTAATAATATAAAAACACACATATATATATATATATATATATATATATATATATATATATATATATATATATATATATATATATATATCATCAAGACTATTGAAAAGGTTGCAAGACGCAACGAAAATTTTAGGAAAATAAAAATAATAAGTGGAAATTTTAACGGTGAGTGTGTTAAATTTTAAGGCACGAAAAGAAAATGACACTCCCCAGACACAACAGAATATGCTTCAACACACGAAATCACATTAAAAAATCTTGCAAACCAAATCCAAAAACGAAATATATATATATATATATATAAGGATAAAGAGAGCAATGGTAAGGTTGGAAATATATTTTATGGATAGAGTCTTACAGCTGTTTCTGGGAAGATCCAGTACTTCCCTTCATCGGAGACAGAAATTGTAAAGGAATCGATTATTATATCCATAGGCGGAGAGTTTTAGTATGAAGTGATAGTGAGTGTGGTGTACTGAAAAAAGGAAAGAGAGAACAGTACTTGGAGTGTAGTTTCATTCCAGTAGTAAGTATCCGTGTAAAGTAATCCTTGTGGGTATAATCCAGAAATAGTTGCTGCAGCAAAGGCTGAGATAGCTGAGGTGAATATATGCCATATTGTGTCCGAGGTATTTTGCTTGTGTTCACTTGAAGGAATCCCAGGTCAAGTGAGAAGAGTGCCTAGGGTAAGTAGGTCAAGTCTTGAAGACAGAGTGGGAAGGGGATAGAGGAAAGATTGAGGTGTAGAATGGTAGTGGTATATTTTTATGGTCAGTTGATCTGACTGGATAGAGAGGATGAGTATAGTGAGGGAATGAGGGAGGGGGGATGAGAAACTATTCACTGTGTTTTGTTATGGAGAAAACGTCTTGCTGTAGACAAATGGTGTAATACACCAAAATAAGCTAAAATCAACAAGATCAACAAAATCAGAATTACCAAAATCAGATGGTGTAAATAGGGGTCGCCAAACTTTTTCGACCATCGACCCTCATTTAGCCACTTTTCCTTTCGCATCAACCTCCTTTAGCCACTTCTCCTTCCACATCGACCACCCTCCTTATTTAGAATATCTACCCTACCGTACCATATCTTAAATGCGTACCAGGTACTAATGCTGGCAATTAAAATGTTAGCTAAAATATACATGTACGACAGATTAAGAAATTCTATTGAAGATGACACACTTTTTACATGTAAAACTACATATACAAGTATGCAGCATTAAACTTTCAATTTTTATGAAATTGTTTTCACGGTTAGAAAATATGAAAAACTCATCATATTACTGGAATATCTTTTATTGAAATTGACAACATTAATGTGAGGGATGAGCATGGCGCTAACTGTTTCAAGCAGTTCATCCGAGTGAGCCGGTCTTTCGCACATCGACCCCCATTTGACCCCTAAGCTATCATCGACCCCCTTGTAATTCTTCGCCATCCCCTAGGGATTCCCTATGACCCCCTTTGGCGACCTCTGGTGTAAATGCATCAAAATCACCGTCTTTTCCTCCTAATGGTTATTGTGCACTGTACACTTATTGTGCACTGTACAACAACGTTCCTGAAAATCAAGGAAAACTAATCTCTGTCATCCGAAAAATAATCACAATCACTCTCTGTGCCGATCGCAGATTCTTGAATCTCTTAGGCCTCGGAAACATCTTTCCATGAACTGAATTTTTGTTTTGGATCATGAAGATACGGCCATTTTTTATCTATTGTCTCCGGATCGAAAGAAACTTATTTTGATTGGCTTCAAATACTTCCAGTAAATCAAAGCAAACTTCCATTCTACTCACCTTCAAATCGGTACTCATACTTTCCAATATACAACTGGACCTAACGAAAGCCTAATTGTGCAGCAAATTCAATTCCGACGCACGAACCAATTTGTCCACAAGCTGAACGAAGCTATTCGAAGTAGTCGGTACAATTGATGGTCTCTCTGTACGTGATTGTCTTCAATAATAATAACAATAATAATAATAATAATAATAATAATAATAATAATAATAATAATAATAATAATAATAATAATAATAATAATAATAATAATTTACTCATAAATAAAACGATTGTAGAGAATTGCCGGAGCAAAAAGAAGAACCTGAGTATGGCATGGATAAACTAAAGGAAAGCATTTGATAGTGTCCCACATAATTGGATACTCAAGGTCCTTGAGATATATAAGATCTCTCTTGTCATCTTCAGATTCTTACAAGAAAGTATGGCCAAGTAAAACACACATCTCCTTCTAAACCATAGTAATGGGATGAGCCAAACTAACATCAGAATCAAACGAGACACCTTTTAAGGTGACTCCTTCTTCCCATTGCTCTTCTGCATGACACTGATCTCACTCACAAACGAACTAAATAACATACGACAATAAGCCATCTGTTTTATATAGACGATCTGAAACTGTTTGCTGGAAATGACGAAGAGCTAGCAGGGCTGCTAACAACTGTTAAAGAATTCAGTAATGACATCGGGATGGGCTTTAGACTTGATAAGTGTGCTAAAGCAACTTTTGTAAGAGGCAAGCTCAGGCAAACAGCTTCCATTAAATTGGTTACCGACACTACCATCAAGGAGCTTGACCCACAAGAAAATTACAAATACCTGGGGATAAACGAAGGAGATGGTATACAACATGCTACAATGAAGGAAAAGATAAGAAAGGATTATTACAGGAGAATAAGACTCATACTAAAGTGTCTTCTCATACTAAAACTTGAACTCAACTCTAAAAACGTAACGAAGCCATTAACACCCTGGCACTTTCAGTAGACCAATATAGTTTTAACATCATTAACTGGAATCTTACAGAGCTCCAAATTAAAAGAAGAGTGCCATTTGTTATCTTGTGAACAATATTTCGACATCTCGCGTGTCTTCAACTCTATATCTTCAGGAGGAGTTACCTCAATCCATTCTATATTAACCAAAATGAAGTAGATTGACAAATTTATTTTTTGAACCAGTTGAAGACACGCGAGATGTCGAAATATTCCATCCATCCAACCATCCATCCATCCATCCATCCATACATACATACATACATACATACATACATACATACATACATACATACATACATGTATAGTCTCAGGCAGTACTTGCTAAACAACAGCAACAAAAATATATACATAAGCGTAGTGTTGTAAAGGGAAGGGAACAAAATTCTGTGTATCCGCTGTGATCTCCTCAGGAAACAGTCTCTCCATGACGGCCTCCCATTCAACTTCAAAACAGCAGTATTAACACACCTCAAAGAAGACCTGGATATGTGAACCGGTCAGCATGACAAAAAATTCATTAATATGTTTCCCGAAGACTTGAAGAAGACAGTATATTTACATGAAGCGGAGTCGGTCTTGAATTCGTAATCACTACATCACATAACACCACTTCGAAGGCTATGCATTATCTATCCAAGAACAGGAGATTGCTACGGAAAATTTAGTAAACAAAAGAGACAGTGAAGCCCTTGCAACTCCAAGATGCAACCGAAAATATAGATGATATTTTTTGTGGAAGGCATCATAGCTGGTATTAGCAGCTAGCCAAAAATGTCAAGGCGCAGATTGGATTAGCAACTAGCCAAAAATATCATGAAGGCGCAGATGGGATTAGCAGCTAACCGAAAGTGTCATCAAGGCGCAGATGGGATTAGCAGCTAACCAAAAATGTCATCAAGGCGCAGATGGGATTAGCAGCTAGTCAAAAATGTCATCAAGGTGCAGAGGTGGTTAGCAGCTATCCAAAAATGTCATCAAGGCGCTGATGGGATTAGCAGCTATCCAAAAATATCATCAAGGCGCAGATTGGATTAGCAGCATGCCAAAAATGTCATGAAGGCGCAGATGGGATTAGCAGCTAGCCAAAAATGTCATCAAGGCACAGATGGGATTAGCAGCTAACCAAAAATGTCATCAAGGCGCAGATGAGATTAGCAGCTAACCAAAAATGTCATCAAGGCGCAGAGGTGGTTAGCAGCTAGCCAAAAATGTCAAGGCGCAGATTGGATTAGCAACTAGCCAAAAATATCATGAAGGCGCAGATGGGATTAGCAGCTAACCGAAAGTGGCATCAAGGCGCAGATGGGATTAGCAGCTAACCAAAAATGTCATCAAGGCGCAGATGGGATTAGCAGCTAACCAAAAATGTCATCAAGGTGCAGAGGTGGTTAGCAGCTATCCAAAAATGTCATCAAGGCGCTGATGGGATTAGCAGCTATCCAAAAATGTCATCAAGGCGCAGATTGGATTAGCAGCATGCCAAAAATGTCATGAAGGCGCAGATGGGATTAGCAGCTAGCCAAAAATGTCATCAAGGCACAGATGGGATTAGCAGCTAACCAAAAATGTCATCAAGGCGCAGATGAGATTAGCAGCTAGCCAAAAATGTCATCAAGGCGCAGAGGTGGTTAGCAGCTAGCCAAAAATGTCAAGGCGCAGATTGGATTAGCAACTAGCCAAAAATATCATGAAGGCGCAGATGGGATTAGCAGCTAACCGAAAGTGGCATCAAGGCGCAGATGGGATTAGCAGCTAACCAAAAATGTCATCAAGGCGCAGATGGGATTAGCAGCTAGTGAAAAATGTCATCAAGGTGCAGAGGTGGTTAGCAGCTATCCAAAAATGTCATCAAGGCGCTGATGGGATTAGCAGCTATCCAAAAATGTCATCAAGGCGCAGATTGGATTAGCAGCATGCCAGAAATGTCATCAAGGCGCAGATTGGATTAGCAGCATGCTAAAAATGTCATCAAGGCGCAGATTGGATTAGCAGCTAGCCAAAAATGTCAAGGCGCAGATTGGATTAGCAAATAGCCAAAAATATCATGAAGGCGCAGATGGGATTAGCAGCTAGCCAAAAATGTCATCAAGGCGCTGATGGGAATAGCAGCTAGCCAAAAATGTCATCAAGGCGCAAGAGTGGCTGTGTGGTAAGAATCTTGCTTACCAACTACATGATTCCGGTTCAGTCCTACTACATAGCACTTTGGACAGGTGTCTTCTACTATAGCTTCGGGCCGACCAAAGCCTTGTGAGTGGATTTGGTAGACGGAAACTGAAAGAAGCCCGTCGTACATATACGTATATGTTTGTGTCTGTGTTTGTCACCCCACCATCGCTTGACAACCGATGTTGGTATATTTACGTCCTATGTAACTTAGCGCTTCGGTAAAAGTGACTGATAGAATAAGTACTAAGCTTACAAAG
This sequence comes from Octopus bimaculoides, assembly GCF_046866305.1. Classification (NCBI taxonomy): domain Eukaryota; kingdom Metazoa; phylum Mollusca; class Cephalopoda; order Octopoda; family Octopodidae; genus Octopus; species Octopus bimaculoides. The sequence goes on along the minus strand of NC_142944.1, from coordinate 24,053,722 downwards.
AATAAGTTTTGGGTTCGAATTGTTCGACTAAAGACGATGCTCCAGCATCGCCACAATCAAATTACTGAAATGAGTAAAATATAATAATAATAGGAAATGTACTACCTCCCTATGCAACATGAAGTTATTGCAAAAACAATATACGGTGCCATTCGGAAAAGAGACTCATAGAAAAAATATAGAGAGGAGTTCTGTTATTTATTACATACATAAACATGAACACAAAGAACACTGCTCGAGAATTCCTATCAAAACTTCTGTTAAGTGTAAATATAGCAGTCCGGATATCATTGTTTGAGAAAGACAAGAAAAATTACATCATAGAGGCCAGCTTCCCTGTCGATGTGAATATCCCTTCAAAAGTCAAAGAGAAAGGGGACAACTAAGGACAACTTCTTTGAAACCTTTTGCTTCTATAACCGGATTATAAATTCGCATTTATACCAATAATAATTGGTACACTTGGTTTTGTGAATAAATGCCTAAATGACAGTTTGAATAAACCATCGTTTTCAGAAAAAGAAATCCATCAGCTAATGCGCACATTACAAATGCAATCTGTTAGTGGAACAGTAAAAATATGCAAGACTTTTCTCAAGTTCAAAATATGGATTTGTTTTTATCTGCATTCCAAAAATAGAGCTTTGTTTCTTTGTCAGAAACCAGCGCCTTCCTCAGAAGATTTCAAATAAAGACAGAAAAGAAATACATGTGCGTGTATGTGTGTGTGTGTGTGTGTGTACGCGTGTGTGTATGTGTCTGTGCGTGTGTGTGTGTGCGTTTGTGTGTATGTGTGTGTGTATGCGTGCGTGTGCGTGTGTGTCTGTGTGCCTCTGTGTGTGTGTACGCGTGTGTGTATGTGTGTGTGTGCGTGTGTGTGTGCGTGTGTGTGTGTGTGCGTGCGCGTGCGCGTGTGTGTGTATGTGTGTGTGTGTGTGTGTGTGTGTGTGTGTGTGTGTGTGTGTGTGTGTACTTTCTTTACCGTTAGAATCAAATTTATATCTATATCTGAATTATGTGTATCATTGTTGATTATTGCAATAAAAACGAGCAAGAACGAAAACGAAGAAAAAACTTTCCATTCAATTGATACTAAAAGATGAGACACTAAAATACAACTACGACAACATCAGCAACATTTTGTGTCACTCAGAGATAAACAGCTTTCAACAACAATGTTAAAATATTTTTGTTCGTTTTCTTCCATGTTTTGATGTTTTGATATATTTTCTTCTTTAGTTTAGTTTCCTTTGTTTGTCAACTATTGTGTTTCCTTTTTTTTTTAAAGATGAATTTCTAATCTTAGATATTAAAACTGAGTAAATTGATTGTCTAAGTATTGAGATAGTTTAACAATCTACACGTGATAATAAGATATGGGAACGTGATGAAAAAAATCGAAAATAAAAATAAAATGAAGTATATATTGTCTATATGTGAGCATATAAGTGTGTGTGTGAGTGTGTTTGAGTTTCGTCAATTTTTTCAGCTTTCTATAATGTTTATAATACTCTTTATGTTTTAAACTTAAGTATTTTTCATGTTTCTGTTTTGTTTTCTCGCCGTCTTGTCTTTTCGTCTTTCTTTAATGATATCATTTATGCTATTAGCAATTATATTATTTATTATTTTCATTTAATTTTTCTAAAACAATTATTATAAATTTTATTCATTGCTTTTTAATCTTTCCGTGATATATTCATTACAAATAGTATATGATATACACACTCACACACATACACACAATCATACACACACACGCAGACAAACACACACACATAAATATACACACATAAACGTTTGAGAGAGCGTGAGTGTGTATTTGCGAGTGACATGTGTGCGTTTCCGTAATATTTAGTTATAGAGCCTATTTTTCTATATTAAATCAATTATTTTCATAATTTGAAATATTCATACACACATACGATGTAAGGTATATATGAGCGTGTATGTGTACGTATGCGTGTGTTTGTGCCCGTATGTGAATGTGCGCGTGTGTGTGTGCGCGAGTGAGAGAGAGTGTGTGTGCGTACATACATATATATACATATTTACACGAACATATATTTGAATATACATACATATACAAACACATACAGTCACGCATATATATAAGCGTATGTGCTTATGTATGTATGTATGTATAGATAGATAGATAGATAGATAGATAGATAGATAGATAGATAGATAGATAGATAGATAGATATGTTTGTATGCATATGGATATATATAAGATAATTGTATATGTATATAAGTATATATCAGTATTTATATATATATGTGCGTGTGTGTGTGTGTATTTATGTATGTATGTATTATGTATACGTGTGTGTATGTGTGTAAGTGTGTGTGTATGCAAACGAACAAAAGCATGTATATAAAAATACAATGCTTATAGACTTATATGTATATACATACTCGTGTACACATATACGCAGAAAAACACAAATACACACTCACATGCATTCACATGCATCCTTGCGTGTATACATGGGTACATATCCATGTGTATATAAATTCTATATAAATATATACATGCCAAGTTGCATACATACACACACATACGCACACACATACAATTAAATATTCTTACATATATAGATACGTATGTGCGTGTGTATGTATATATATATATATATATATATATATATATATATATATCATAAGGTTTTTAAACTTTTAAATTTTCATATTCAAAAGAGACAGAGACTTCAAATTCGATATATCGATTTATTCTGGGAAAATTATTATATATATATATATATATATATATATATATATATATATATATATATATATATATATATATATATATATATATATATATATATATATACACGCACACATATAAGCGCATAGAACCATGTATATATACTTCATAAATATACACATGTGTAAACATATATACAGATCCATATATATATAAAGTGTGTGTATGCGTGTGTTCGTGTGTATGTGTGCGTTTTGGTAATAGTGATTTTAGTAATTGTGTATATGTTGTGTGAATACGCATAAATATGTATCTAAATATAGCCAGTATATGTATTAATATATGGATGTATATATGCACATAATATATACACTCGCGCGCGCGCACACACACATGCGCACAAACGTACACACACACACACACACACACACACACACACACACACACACACACACACAAGCACGCACGCACAGAAGTATATATATGTAGGTATGTATCCGAATATACGAAATTGTGCATATAAATATATTTGTACTTGTATTGAAAGATACATATATGTTACAAATATTTTACTTAAATATATTCTTTTACTCGTTTCAGCCATGCGGCTACGGTCACGCTGGAGCACCACGTATCATATATATGTTATATATATCACATATATTCTTTTTTATTATTCTTTTTACTTGTGTCAGTCATTTGACTGCGATCATGCTGGAGCACTGCCGTAAATGGATTTTTTTAGTCAAACAAATCCACCACAGGACTTGTTTCTTAAGTCTAGTGCTTATTCAATCGGTCACTTTTGCCTAACCGCTAGTTTACAGGGACGTGAACCCACCAACACCTACAGTGAAGCTGTAAAAAGGAGACATATACAAACACAAAGACACAAAACACAAACATACACACAGATATATAAATAGATGTATACATAATTATACACGACGAGCTTCTTTCAGTTTCTATCTACCAAGTTCACTCACAAGGATTTGGTCGGCTTGAGGCTATAGTAGAATGCAATTGCTTAAAGTGTTATGCAGTGGGACTGAACCCGGAACCATGTGATTGGGGAGCAAGCTTCTTACCCTACAACCAGGCCTGTATATATAATATAAATATGTATATATGTATATGTGTGTGTATGGAAATATATATACATACATACATATATATATATATATATATATATATATATATATATATATATATATATACATATATAGACATACATACATACATATATACATAACCACATGATTCGGGATTCAATCCCACTACGTGGCACCTTGGGCAAGTGTCTTCTACAATAACCTCGGCCGACCAAAGCCTTGCGAGTGGATTTGGTAGACGGAAACTAAAAGAAGCCTGTCGTATACATATATGTATGTGTATGTGTATGTTAGTGTGTCTGTGTTTGTCCTGCCAACATCGCTTGACAACCGATGCTGGCGTGTTTACGTCCTCGTAACCTAGCGGTTCGGCAAAAGAGACGGATAGAATAAGTACTACGCTTACAAAGAACAAGTCCTGGGGTCGATCTGCTCGACTAAAAGCGGTGCTCCAGCATGACCGTAGTCAAATGACTGAAACAAGTAAAAGAATAAGAGAAAGTATATATATATATATATATATATATATATATATAAAACTTACTTGGTAGAGGATGCGTGGCGTTCAGTCATATAAATTATATATATATATATATATATATATATATATATATATACATATATATATATATATACGTGTATGTACATACTAACATCTGTACGTATATATGTATGCATATGTGGGCACAGGTCGTCATGAAACGTGTACAACAAAAAGTACGAAGCACGAGTACACGGAACATGAACTATTCTTTCGAACAACGAAAGATACAAATGAAAAAGTAAACAAACAACATAGAGAACGACCCTTCGTCAGTTGTTGGCTGTTTTTCTAGTCTCGTATTTCGAGCATTTAACCACAATATACCCTTTCGATAAAACAGTCGCTCCTGCAAAGCAAATTAAATAAAATTTGGGATTTTGCGGAGGGTCAAAATAGGTAACACAAACAGGACAGTGAAAACAAGTAGGAAGGGTTGCTAAGCCTAAACGAGGTTGTGGTGGCGAACGCGTAAATCAAGCTAGGACAGGAAACAAACAAGAACACTTCTTCTGTGTTCCAGCTACAACGGAGAGAAAGAAAGATGGCCGATGGTCACGTGGGCACCACGTGAGCAAGGGAGGAGGAGTGAGGGAAAGATAGTGACAGAGTAATAGGATCGAATAGTGGGAGAAGAGGCGGTAGAATAATAAGAAAGAGGAAAAGAGAAAAAAAGGAAAGAGTAACAAGATCGTATAGAGTGCGCATCCGAATTACTAAGATAAAACTTACTTGGAAGAGGATGCATGGCGTTCAATCATATGATTTTACATATACATATATATATATATATATATATATATATATATATATATATATATATATATATATATATATATATATATATATATGCATATATACATACGTATATGTACATACGTATATGTCATGAAACGTGCACAACAAAAATGTACGAAGCACGAGTACATGGAACATGAACTATTCTTTCGGACAACGAAAGACACAAATGGAAAACAAGACAAACAACATAGAGAATGACCCTTTCATCAGTTGTTGTTTGTTTTTCTAGTCTCGTTCAATATGTTGTTTGTTTTGTTTTCCATATATATATATATATATATATATATATATATATATATATATAAGCAATGTTAATTCTCTAAATGAAGTATTAACAGTAACTGCACGATAAAGTGTAGTATATTGCCACTTAAGTGTGGCTGACCCCTAGGGGTGGATGTTACTGTTGCTTTTAGCCCCAGGAGGACATCTCCTCCAGCTGGCTTATCGACACACGACTGTGTCCTGGAAAAGAAGATATAAGATTGCCAGGTTTTTGTCTCTCTCGCCAAGGTCAGCAGCTATCGGGCGCCGACGAAGGGAAATAACCCTGAAATCCGGATACGTTCGTGCTGCAGATCGAGGTGAGAGGGATAACTTCCCTTGGCAAACAGGACACAGTCGTGTGTCGATAAGCCAGCTGGAGGAGATGTCCTCCTGGGGCTAAAAGCAACAGTAACATCCACCCCTAGGGGTCAGCCACACTTAAGTGGCAATATACTACACTTTATATATATATATATTGGTTGAGCGTTTCGACTTTAAAAAAAGATCCCTCCGGGCCAATCTCACCCGGGCCGAATTGGTCGCCCTCCGCAATCTCCGCCGCCGCGACAACATCGTCATCAAGCCGGCGGACAAAGGTGGAGCAGTGGTGGTGTGGCGCGCGGACCTTTACAGAGAGGAATCGCTCAGCCAGCTTCACAATCCCCTCTTCTACCACCTCCTCCCCTCCGGTGTCCTCCACAATCCATGACCTCATCTCCTCCTCTGCTCTTCCCACCACCGCCACCAACCTCATCGTCCGCACACCCCGCACCTCCTCCATCTACTTCCTTCCCAAGATCCACAAACCTAACAACCCTGGCCGCCCCATTGTCTCTGCTTGCAATTGCCCCACCGAACTCATTTCAAAATACCTCGACCATATCCTATCCCCGTTAGTTGCTGCCCTCCCATCCCACATACACGACACTAACCACGCCCTTCGCCTCTTCAATTCCTTTTCTTTCCCTCCCGGCCCCTCACACCTTCTCTTCACCCTGGACATCAAATCCCTATACACCGTGATTCCACACAACGATGGTCTCTCAGCCCTCCAATACTTCCTTGACCACCGCCCTGATTCCACATCTAGCACCCCTACCCTGCTTCGTCTGGCAGAACTCGTCCTCACCCTCAACTGCTTCACGTTCGCCGGAGATACCTACCAATAGGAATCTGGGGTCGCGATGGGAACGAGAATGGGGCCCAATTACGCCAACCTCTTTGTTGGTTACATTGAGGCCCAAGTATTCTCCCAATTCTCCGGTCCGACCCCGGAACTATACGGTCGCTACATAGATGACTGTATAGGAACCACCTCCCTCTCCCGCGAACAGCTCTGCCTTTTCATCTCCTTCCTCTCTAACTTCCACCCTGCTCTTGACTTTACTTCTACCATCTCTGACACCTCTGTTAACTTCCTCGACATCTCTCTTTCCATCAACCCCCCCCCCTCCAACTCTCTAACTCCGCCTTCTTCAAACCCACTGACTCCCACCTCTTCCTCAACTTCTCCTCCTCCCATCCATTCCACACCAGACGGGCCATCCCCTACTCCCAGTTCCTCCACCTCCGATGTTTGTGCAGCCTGGACCAGGATTTCGAGACCCAGTCCCAGTATCTTGCTCGTCTGTTCATGCATCGAGGATACTCCTCCCACCTTGTCCAATCCGCCCCCGCCCGCGCTCGTCGAATCGACCGCATCACCGCCCTCTCTCCTCCCCCACACCAATCCCCTAACCGTACCCCTTCCCACTCCGTTTCCACCCTGCCACCCTACCCCTTCGTCGGAGGATCCTTCCGTCGCCTCCAGCTCGATCCTACCACCCACCCCATTTTCCCTAACCCACCCCTATCCGCTTTCAAACGCGCCCGCAACCTACGCGATCTACTGGTCCGTAGTACCTTCTCCTCTTCCTCCCCACCCCCACCCGGCTCCTTCCCGTGCTCCAGATCCCGCTGTCACACCTGCCCCTTCATCACCAACACTACCTCTGTCACCGGATCGAATCTACAAACACTTCACATTCCACACAGTTTCACCTGCACCTCCTCCAACCTTATTTACTGCATCAAATGCACCCTATGCAACCAACTCTACGTGGGGCAGACGGGCCGCCGGCTGGCCGACCGTTTCACCGAACACCTAAGGGACGTTCGGCTTGGTTCGGACTCCCCCGTCGCCCGTCACTTCCACTTGGCCAACCACTCCCCTCTAACATCTCCGTTTTTGGCCTCGCCCTGCACCATGGGTCCACTCCCTCGCGACTCCACTTGGAACAGCGCTATATTTTTAACCTTAGATCATCTTTCCCCTTCGGACTCAACACAGCCCCCACCTTCTTATGACTCTCCCCTTTACGACAATGCAACACTTTTCTTTATTTATTATTCTTTTTTTATATATATATTTTAAACACCCCACCCCCATCCACTTTACATTATATCCATTATTCACTTTTTTATTACAATCACAATTTTCCACAATTTATTTCATCCCTTCCTACACGCACACATACCCGCACACAAAAAATACACGCACCCATACACACACATGTAAGCACACCTACCCCCAACACACCACACACACACAACACACTTGCGCATACACACACGCTAACAATCACGCAAACATACACACACACACACCCACCCAAGCATACACACCCTTGCACACATAACCCATATATACCCCCATTCACACATACCTCCCACACACCTGACAACCCATACATACCCCCATTCACACATACCTCACATACCTCCCATACACCTACACACACACCTCCCACACACCTTACATATATACCGCCCACACACATGACAAACATACATGCGCGCCCTCACACACACATATAGACGAACGCACATATATACACACACACACACGCACAGTGGTAGAGACACACACCTTACACAGCCCTATACACACACAGACACACACACACATCCATATATACGCGCACGCCTACATACACGTACATACACAGCCGCATACACATGCACACACACACACAGGAGTGCACACACAAAATAACACACATACCTGGCACACATCCTTACGCTTTCACACACATACGCACGCACACACACATGAACACACACATGCACATACACACACGCACACACACCTCTCACATACACAAACACACACATACACACACATACACGTACACACATACACATACACACACATACACACACGCACACACACCTCTTACATACACAATATACACAGACACGCACGCACAAAAAATATACACACACGCGCACACACACGCACACAGACACACACATACAGACACACATAAACACACGCGCGCATACACACACACGCACCCGTACCTAACACTCACAACCCCACACACATCACAATCCCACACACGCACGCACATCCACACATACACATACACACGCACACACACGCACACACACTTCTCACCAACACAACACACTCACACAGACACGCATAAAATCACACACACATGGGCATAAACAACACACGCACTACAATAGCAAACGCACGCGCACACACGTACACAGCAACGCACATATACACAACATACACATACACACAAACACACACGCACGCACAAAAACATACACATACACACAGGCGCACATACAAAATACACACACACACGCACACGTACCCAACACCTACAACCCCACACAAACACACACACATACTCAAAAACTGCCTGCTGACCCTCCACTAACCATTGTCCATAAGCACCCACTAACTATTCCTGCTACTAATTCCTTCCACTACGTCACACACACACACAAACACACATACACACTAACAGATAAACCACCAAACCATGCACACACACACACACACACACACACACATACATACGCACACACACGTTCTGTTTTCACACACACTCTCGCAGACTCTCGCGCACGCACAGATATTCACCTCCCTTTTTCACTCTCCTGTCTTAGAAAGAACTTTTTCCCCACCACCTCCTCTTCCGGTCCTTTCACAATGTAACCTCGTGGGCATCGGTGCCATTTTCCTCTTCCTCCGTTTTTCCATTCTCCGAACTTTCTGTCTTTCTGACGAAGGGCTCCGCCCGAAACGTCATGCTCTCTCTCCTTCCTTTCCCGAGCGTCCAATAACACTATCCGTATCACGTCCTCACTTTGTTGTTTTTTTGTTATTGTTTTTTGTGTTTTTTTTAACCTATATATATATATATATATATATATATATATATATATATATATATATATATTTACGGAGATGCACTTGCATAGCAAGTGACCTGATCTGAGATCGTGTGCTGGAACGAAAACAATTGCAGCGTGGAAGGTGTTTATAAGCCATTTAAAATAACACACAAAATCCGTTAGATTCACTTCAACATTTAAATTTAATTTGTCAAAATATTTTCGTCGCTTTGAGACGGATTTTGTGTGTTATTTTAAATGGCTTATAAACACCTTCCACGCTGCAATTGTATATATATATATATTAAAACATAGGGTAAAAAATC
>NC_142944.1:24033789-24041289 GCF_046866305.1 Octopus bimaculoides | reverse complement strand
AATTTAAACTAATAATCTTTAATTGCCAAATTTTTTATTCTCCCAAAATATAAGCAACACAAGATTCAAAATTCTTGCAAAACAAATTAGAATGCACCTCAACCAATTTCAGCCCTCAATTCAGAGCAAATATAGTCTTTCTGTATCAAATTAGGGACGGTGTATTCTAAATGCAGTCTGAATTATTCTTACTTTACTGGCTAGTCTTAATAATCATCTTTGTGTCCAGTTAGGAGTATTATAACTATAACCTATTTGCTAGTGTGTTAAAGCTGATTCCTTTATTTTTATATATATAGTTCTGTTATACGTATTAATCTAACGCACCTATTATTTGTCTAATGCATCTAATGCATTTATTAGTCTAATGCGTCCTTCCTAAACTTCCTTTTCATTTATGCGAATTGTGCTTAATCAACTTCATTAATTTCTAAGTTTGTTTTGCTTTAATTTTGTTAACTATTTCTTTATCTAACGTAGCATTAGTGTTTTAGTTAATTTCTCTCTCTCCAAAGTTGCTATGGCGCAGTGATCTAACGAACATTTTATACCAACTCACTTAGTATATTGTCTGTTGAAATGTTTCTTGTTTATCACTGATGCGTACAATTTGAGGTCATTCATAGGGAAAATAGTAGATTTCTATTCCTTAGTGGTTGTATTCGAGTTCAGTTTACTTTAACATGCTGTTTAAAGTTATAAACACCAGGCAAGAAAGGAGTGCAAAAAGAGAGTCTTTAGAGACTTTCTTTTCTTTTAATAGATATAAGATTTGTTTTATTATATTTTGTTTTATTTTATATTGTTTTGTTTGGTTTGGTTTGGGTTTTTTGTGAGAATTAGCTGCTAGTTTACACATGACGTTTTTAGCGTGCCTGTTTATTATAGTCTTACTCGTGAAACACTGTTAAAAGCTTTCTGTTTAGTCAAATTTTGTCATATTCTTTTTCTTTCTTTTTTTTTTTTTTTTGCATTTTGTTAAATAATCGATCTTTACAGCCAGGTGAGCTTTTGCTGTATCTCTTCTTCAGGCAGTGAGTTGTTTTTATAAGTAGTCATTTATTCATTGTGATATTGTTATAGTCAATGCTTTGTAAGCTATAGACGATATGGGCCTGAAAATCTCGAGATTGGAAATGGGTTTTTCCTTTGGTGAGTTATTTACATGTTTTCTGACTTTTCAATAAGTCGTAAAATTTTGTTACCAGAATTTTATTATGACAGTTAAATATTCAATTAAATGTTTAGAACTTTATCACACTCTGACACCTCCCAGTTTTTCTTCTTTTTTTATCATCTTAGCTATTTCCTGAGTTGAAATGTACTCCCGCGATTCTTCAGGTGCTGAGTTTGTTGATTGGAATAATCTCGCTTTAGCGATATCATCTCTATCCAAATTCCTTCCCAAAATTCTTTTATTGCCCTTGCTATTGATACTGCATAGATTTCGGTTTATTTTTACATAATTCTTGGTAAAATCATTTTAGGTTGAAGTCGAAATATTTGTTTTGCTCAAAAAATCGTCGTAACTTTTCATACCGATGGATTATCTGAGATTTAGTGAAGATATTATTGTTTCAAGCGTTATTTGATACAGAGTACTTCCTTTTTCGTTATATCATATCTCTTTGGCATTTGTGACTTGTTTTGTGCATTTTTTTTTCGCTATCAATCTTTTACTGGGGATTGAAATATGTGTTTATTTGCTATTTTTTCCACCTCAGATTGTTTTCAAGGATTAGATTTTCAGAAGTGCTGACAAACACCGGTTCCACGATGAAAGCGGTTTAAATATAAAGATCACTGTAGACGTGACCCTTGCCCATGAAAATGGACATGGATCATGTCTACGGAATAAAGTGTTCTGCCCAAGAAACACGGAGACCTTTGTATTAGTTTTGATTGAACATTTCTTTCAAAAGCAATTTTGTTGTAGCTGAAATAAATAAACTCTTGACGATGATAATAAAGAAATTATGTCACTTAAAACTTCAGTTTGCTTTACTTCCTGTTTTAGACACTATTTCGAGAGCGTTTTCAATTTTTCTTTTTCTTTTTTTTTTTTTTTTCAGCTTTTCAAGAGTTTTTCCTTTTTTTATATCTTTTCAGTCCAGAGTAAGTTTTCTCAATTCTCGAATTCACTCTAATCATACTTTTTGAAATAAACAAGTTAAGTTATAATAGTTTATGTAATGTCACGTATTAACTCAGAGTCACCTACAAGTTCTTTCCAGGTGAGATGACCTTTAAGAAGATACATGTTTAAAATTTTGTAAACTTTAGAATCAAAATTGTAATGTTTATAAGATTTCTTTTTTCTTTTTTCTCTCTCTCTCTCTCTCTCTCTCTCTCCAACTCTCTCCCTCTCTCTCTCTCTCTCTCTCCAACTCTCTCCCTCTCTCTCTCTCTCTCTCTCTCTCTCTCTCTCTCTCTCTCTCTCTCTCTCTCTCTCCAACTCTCTCCCTCTCTATCTTTCTTTCTCTCTCTCAAAAATTATTTCACTTGTTCATATATTAATTTTTTTCTATCTTGTTTAAATTAACATTCAGAAATTAAAATTAAAATAACACTTTTACATCGTTTCGAAAATTTTCTTTTCGATATCGTTTGAGGAAAAATTTAAAATTAATCTCATGAAAAGTACAATTCCAGATGCTATGTTAAATTATTCAAAATTATAGTCAAAAAGTAATTTTGAAAATATAATGTGACTATTTTAGTCTGAAGTTTTAATTAATCCAGTCATTTTGCTGGAAAAATTTGTAAAAATGCTTTCTTATATTATTGTTGTTGTTGTTGTTGTTAGTGTTACAGCCGATACTTTTATTTTATACTGAAACATCTTTTAATAACTACATCACTTGTTTCTGTTTATGGAAATATTTTCCCAATGAAGCTGTTGTTTTGTTGTTGTCTTCTAACCTTCGGGGACTGACTTAAACCATTGAGAAATATAGAGAGATCTTAGAAGTCTGCCAATATGTATTTGTGAGGTGTATGTGAGTGAATGAGTGAGTGTGTGAGTGAGTGAGTGAGTGAGTGACTGACTGACTGACTGACTGAGTGTGTGAGTGTGTGAATGTATGAATGAGTGAGTGTGTGAGTGTATCAGTGAGTGGGTGGGTGGGTGTGAGTGAGTGAGTGAGTGAGTGAGTGAGTGAGTGAGTGTGTAAGCGAGTGAGTGAGTGAGTGTGTAAGCGAGTGTGTAAAGGAGTGAGTGAGTGAGTGAGTGAGTGAGTGAGTGAGTGAGTGAGTGAGTGAGTGAGTGAGTGAGTGAGTGAGTGCAGAATGAATTAGTAAGTGAAGTAGTGACGTATTGAAGGACTGAATGTGCCAAAAGGACAAGAATTAGTTTGTGAGAGAAAGGAATGAATAAGGGATTAAACAAATGAATGAGTTAATCATTGAACAAAGAAGTGAGGCTCAAGGCAAGAAAGAATATATGAATTTGTAAACAACAGTGAGCGAAAAAATCAATTCCTGACTGAATGAATAAGAGAATGAAGCAAAAGGGAAGAAAGAGGAAGAGTGATCGACTGAATTTCTAAATGAAGGAACTAGTCAATGGGTGCGTAAGATAAGGGGAAAGGATCACAGAAATAAGGGTAACAATGAAAAAAGAAATGAAAGAATGAAATAACAAATGACTACTAAAATGAATGAGACATAATTTTTTTCCAAATATATCTGTTTAAAATAGCAAAGCTAGAGACAGCTGCAGCAACAACAGTAGTAACATCAGCAGCATTAGCAACAACAGATGCAATAGTAAATTTAGTAACACCAAACAACAGCAACTAAAATAATAAAAGCAGCAGCAAAAGCAAAAATGATAATAATAATAATGGCTTCAATTTTTGGCACAGCACCAGCAGTTTTTGAGGGGAGGCGAAGTCGATTACATTGACCCCAGTGATTGACTGGTACTTATTTTATTGACCCCAAAAGAATAAAAGGCAAAATCGGCCTCGGCAGAATTTTAAACTCAGAACGTAAAGACAAGCGAAATGTCATGAAGCATTTTACCCAGTGAGTTAATGATTCTGCCAGCTCGCCGCCTTTAATAATAATAATAATAATAATAATAATAATAATAATAATAATAATAATAATAATAATAATAATAATAATAATAACAACGTTTTCTTTAGTAGTTCACAAAACCATTGGGGACGATACAAGACAATACAATGTGAGGTTACAATACAATGTGAGACCCCCACAAAAACCACGGTTATCCTGACCACTGGGACAAGTGCTTTCTCCACATAGCCCTCCTTCAACCTACAGGTGCATGCTTACAGTAGGCTCGTTCATTCAAACCATTCTTTCAGCACTCAATCACCTTTTAACAAAATCGCTAGGTGGCAGCACTTCCCTCTTCACTTTCACTTTCTTTTCCAAGTGAAACTTGAAAAAGTGGATGAAAGGTTGGCCAAAGTGGAAAATATCTGTCTTCAGCCCTTTCAATCTAGTCCACCACACAACCACTTTCACATCCAGGAGCACCAACTTATCTTCTGGGTCCAAGATGATAGTCCTTATATTGAGATCTAGACCTCTCCGGAATAATACCGCAGTTCCACCACTACCACCTATTCCCGGTTGACATGGAAATAAATAAGTCTCGTAACCACCGAAAATGGGCACGAAAGCTCGTCGGTCGAAGAGTCTGTTTTCACTGATAGCCACTACATCTAAACTTAGTGACCTGAGGTTACTGGGTAGGTGGCCTTGTTTTCAAGGCGACCCCAAGCCATTTGCATTTACACTACCTATTCTGAGCAAGGCCATGTTTGTAAGAGCAGAGAGTGAAGAGAATCCCTTACCCTATTTTGTGGAGAGACAGAGATTCTGTGCTTCTAGCTATTTGTCAGTGTCTCCAGAAGCATTTCTTTCTAGAGCCTTTAGTTCATGGAAATCTTCCATTCCTTTGGGATATTTTACTTTCAGTTTCTTGTAAGTTTGTTGCGTTGTTTTCATAATTTTCATTTGAATAGAGGTGTTATGCGGGAGATGCACGGTATTCGTTTAGAGTAATATTTATGTATTATTTAATGTCTTATTAAGTCCTTGTTTGTGTCTATGGCCGTGTAATTAGTGATACCTTGGGAGTGCTGTTCATTTTGTTGGTTAGGATTGCTATGTATTTTCGTTTGTTGAGGTGTTTGTAATGTTGATGTTTATAGTGCAGATGTTTGTAATTACGTTGGTGTAGAGTGTTAGTGTGTGATGGTTAGTGGTTTCTGTGGTGGTGGGAGCGGCAGCGGCGGTGGCGGTGATAGTGGTAGTGCTGCTGCTGCTGCTGGTCCTGGTGGTGATGCTGGTGGTAGTGCTGGTGGTGGTGGTGGTACTGGTGGTGGTGGTGGTACTGGTGGTGGTGGTGGTGGTGGTGGTGGTGGTGGTGGTGGTGGTGGTGGTGGTGGTGGTGGTGGTGGTGGTGGTGGTTATGGTGCTGGTGCTGCTGCTTTTGGTTGTTTTGTGGCTGTTGTTGTATTAGAGGTGTTTGCACACTTTCTTTGCTTTGAGCAAAAAACCTTTAAATGGTTTATTTCACCACAAATGTGACATAACGGCCTTCTTCCCTTTATTACAACAAATTACTTCCATTAGGAAGGTTGATCAGGTCAAGGATAGTTTCGATACTACCTAGATCGGCATGTATCCACAATTCCAAGTATGTGCCGGACTAATTCTTCTTTCCCATTTTGTGGACTTTCAGAATTTTTGTTTTGTTCTTTATGCCGTATAATACGGCAGCTACCGGCAAAGAGATGTTCTGTTCTGACAGCACTTGCGCTACCTTTATTTTGACAACTCTTCAACCGAAATATCTCGGAAGTAGCCTTAATTCCTTGATTTTGTGAGTTGTCGTGGCATTTCCTTTGGCTAATTCTTCAGTTGAAAATCTTACCCTAACTGTAGCAGAGCGTCACCCACGGGTGACATAAGTTTTCAAATCCCACACCGGTCTAACGCATTTTTCGATCTGGACCTGCGTCGCTCGCTCCATTTTCCTCGTCTTTAATGATATACGTTTATATATAATGGGTATTTTTTTCTTAGTGTCTTCTTGCACTTCTTTCGGTGTGTTAGGAAGACTGTTCTGCAATCCTTTGCTAAGTCCGGTTTAGCATAATTCAACATTTTTTCTGTCAATTCAACTTTTTCCCATTTTCCGACAGGCTTCTGCAGAATCGTTCCCATTCTGCTTTGAACAAAGAACGGTGGTAGTGGTGGTGTTGGTGGTGGTGGTGGTGATCGTGCTTTGCTTCCTTTTTAAATATATCTAGCCAGTCACTTCTACTGCCTGTTTTGTTGTTGCTGTTGTTGTTGCTGCTGCTGCTACTGCTGCTACTGCTGCTACTGCTGCTGCTGCTACTGCTGCTGCTGCTACTGCTGCTGCTGCTACTGCTGCTGCTGTTCTTGCTGTTATTGCTGATGTTGCCATCTGTGCTTCGTTTCTCGACCACGTCAAATAGTGGTGGGAAAACAATGTCATAGCAGCTATTCGCGATTTGAAAAACCATATTGATATTTATGTTTTAAAATATTAAATTTGCAATTTTAAATCTCAAAATTCGCTTTCAAAGAGCGAATCATCGCCAGGCCATCTCGCCCCGCTTACAGTTCAACAACATATTGAAATACCAGATGATAAAACAACAAATTTTAAAGAATACTTACGAACCACAAACAAGCGTCCTCTTGCTCGAGAGAACAACACCTTAACCACTAGATATACGTATATTTATGCATGTATATGTAAATATATATGCACATATATACGCATACGTATATGTATATTTATATATATACATATACATGTATGCATATATATATATATATATATATATATATATATATATATATATATATATATATATATATTTATATGTATGTGGCGCAGGTGTGGCTGTGTGGTAAGAAGATGGTTTCCTAACTATATGGTTCCGAGTTCAGTCCCACTGCATGGCACCTTGGGAGAGTGTCTTCTACTATAGCCTCAGGTCGACCAAAGCCTTGTGAGTAGACTTGGTAGACGGAAACATAAAAACCCGTCGGATATATATATATATATATATATATAATACAAATAATATGTGAGTATATGCATATATACGTACATGTATGTACATACCTACATCTACATGTATATATAGATGCATATCTGGGTACAAGGCGTCACAAACAAACGTGGACAAAATGAAAAACAGAACATAAACGGAGTACAGAAAACACACAGGCCACATAGAGACCAGTTCCTTCATCAGCTGCCACCATTCTAAAACTAAGCGTTTCGAAGAGTTATATATATATATATATATATATATATATATATATATAAGTGCTATGGATAGACCATAGTTAAGCTCCAGGTTCGGTGATTATGCGAATGACCTTATATATATATATATATATATATATATATAAATATATATATATGTACAGGGTATGAGAGGTTTTGGTGTCCAGAAGACCCAAAGGTGTCGGGTAATG
>NC_142944.1:23993789-24028789 GCF_046866305.1 Octopus bimaculoides | reverse complement strand
GTATTGAATGTAGATGAAATATTGAGTGTTCAATATAAAGGATCAAATATATAAATATAAATATATAAAGGCGACTCGAGTTTCAAGGCTATTTCCCTTCGTCATGGCCGGTATGACAGACTTTAACAGACTGTTAAAGTCTGTCATACCGGCCATGACGAAGGGAAATAGCCTTGAAACTCGAGTCGCCTTTATATATTTATATTTATATATTTGATCCTTTATATTGAACACTCAATATTTCATCTACATTCAATACTTTATTTCATGGTGCCATCCATTTTTATTTTATTTTATTTTATATTATATATTGTATATTATATTATATATTGTATATTCCATATTCTATACCCCACATTGGTTCTGCAGGAATATAAATAAAACATAAAAAACAGACAGTGTTGGAACTCCTTTAAACAAAATAATATATTCTTCTATAGACAATCATACAAAAAAAAAACCTTTTTTGTATTTATTTTTACTCGCATATATATATATATATATATATATATATATATATATATATATATATATATATTTATTTATTTATTTATCATACATACATACACACATATATACATACACACACATACATGCCTACGTGTACGAATGCATGTATGCATGCATACATACATACATCCGGAGCCTCGTGGAGTTTTTAGGTGTTTTCGCTCAATAAACACTCACAACGCCCGGTCTGGGAATCGAAACCGCGATCCTATGACTGCGAGTCCGCTGCTCTAACCACTGGGCCATTGCGCCTCCACACATACATACATATATATACATACATACATATATACATGCATACATAGGGATACATATGCATATATAAATGCATGGTTGTTTGTGTGGTTAAGAAGTTCGTTTCGCAGGCACGTGGTTTCGATACCTCGAAGTGTCTTCTACTTTAGCTCTATGCAAAACAATTCCTTGGTTAAATTTGAGACAAAAGCTCTACGGAAATCCACATGGAGTGTGTGCGCGCGCGTGAGTGTGTATGTGCGTGCGTGTGCGAGCGTGTCTGCGCACGCACCTGTTTTTATGTTTGTTTTCCACCACAAGACAACTAATGCTGGTTTGTTTATAGTTTGCCAGAGAAATATGCTTCGTTTATCAAATGTGATACATAGAACTGTCGAAGAAATAATCAACTTTAACTTCAGGGTTGTTTTACCTTGCTTATGACGAGAATTAACATTAATACTAACGAATTTTATTTTCATTTTGTGTGTAATAAAATTAAAAACAAAAAAAAACAATGAGAGTTCTATATTGAATATGTTAGTGCCGACTCATCTATATGTTATTCTTGCAGAATGCATCCCTGAGAAATATTCTCATGCTATTAACAAATTATATGATACTTTAAATGTTTATAGTAGTTAAACTCAACTATTTCATGGTATCTATTCATAATTAAGAGTACTGCGCCATCAAGAGTTAAATTACTTTGGCGGTTATGCAATTCAGTGGCGCGATTTGAACAGTAATTCCATGTGGCGAAAGAATAAACTGTTGCGAAATAAAATATATTCTTGGTGGTGATAGAATCTACAGCAAACAATACTTGGTAGATAATAATTTAAACACAATTTCAATATATACAATTGGAATAAGTGAATGAATGCATGTTCATGGCGTCATAAAGAAATGTTAATCATATTTGCACATTAACAGAGCAAAGAAACTTAAAATATAAAGTATTCATAGTATATCTACAGCTATTTTTATTATAGGAGTTCACAGAAAAAATTACATTTTTCAGTGATCATTTTCTGAATTAATGGGTCAAATTGACTCTTCATGAATCTTCTATAGTTTTTTAATTGGAAAACAGAATTGGAGTTTATCTTGTAATCCACTATATCGTACACATTATAGGCTGAAAACATTCATTAATTCTCTGTTGACAACTTTTGATATGTTCCTCATCAAAATATGATGGTTCTCAATGTAGCTATTTAAACAGAAGAACTGAAACATTAGACTTGTTTATCTACATTAACCTCACCTTTCTCTGCAATAATATATCCAGAACAATTGTGTCTTGTGAATGTCCTTTGAAGCCATTTAGTTCTCAATTCAAAAGAGAATACATTCCGTCCCGGTAGTTGTGTCCAGGTCACCTGGTGACATTAATAGCAACATTAGATAGTTATGTTTCACACGCAAATGCTGTGCTCAATTTAAGAGATAATGATATTAGAACAGGCAATTTCTGTGCTGTTTCGTCGATGTCATTACGCTATTATACGTAAATAGTAGACATATATCCTGTCTGATTTCTTTGTAATTATCAGAATTCAAATCAACCAAGTATTGTTTACTTCCCAGAGCTCAACAGTTCAAATGCATTTCTGTTTTTAATATCTACCTACCTCTGTCGACTAAATTATTCAAATGCAAACATTTATTTGTGTTTAAATTTGCTGCATTCATACGATTCTAATAGAATTGTTAGAATGGTTTTGGCTTCTGAGATAGTGACGTAGTAATAGGTGGAGTGAATGGTGAAGTAGAAGCGAAAATCTTTCGAAATTCAATTTGGATGGGGTTAGTTGTTGTGAAAGGACATTTAGACCTTTAAATTACGCAAAATTGATTCTTCAAGTTTTAACGTAATTGGTTACAAGTTATATTCTGAAAATAGTGGGATTAGAACATAGGAAATTAAACATTATTCCTCGTCAAAACTTATAAACTAGGAAAAATTTGTTTCTCGTCGAAACCGTAACAATTTTACCTGTTATAACTTTGATGAAAAGCAAATAATTTCCAAGAATTGATTTTATGATGTGTTTCATCTCTAAAATATAAAAATATATTTCTCTTTTAGGAAAAAAAGATTAAAAGTTGCGTATATAAATAAACAGTGCCTTGCGCAGTTGTCTCCTGGTTTTAAATTCGTTTCATGGCTAAGAAACAGTTATTTCGTCATACTCATTTCTATAAACATACACATATACATATTACTCTTTTACTCGTTTCATCCATGCAGCTGCGGTCATGCTGGGGCACCACTGTGGGAAGGAGCACCTATATATATAATAAATTTAATAGAAAAAAATGTACATGTGTACAAAATAGTCCGACCTACAGAATATAAATAATATCAGGAGTTAAATGGGTAGAGTTTTACGAATCCAACAGCTGTTTCTGGGGGATCCATTGGATCCATTATCGGATAACTCCTCCCCCGTCTTCAGGAGAGGCGTTGTTATCCGATAATGGATCCAAGAAACTATCACTATTCCAGACCAGCAAGCCCACAGAAACAGCTATTGGATTCGTAAAACTCTACCCATTTAACTCCTGATATTATTTATATTCTGTAAGTCGGACTATTTTATTACCATAAACATGTACATTTTTTCTATCAAACGTATTTAATATTCTGTGTGAATCGACTTGCCTAACTTGCTTCGCATTACATTTACTCACCTACCGGCTCAAGTCCAAATCTCTTGAGCACTTCGAAGTGTATTCTATATAGAGAAAATCTCTCTCTAACCTATATGTATGTGTGTATGTGTGTGTGTATGTATATATATGTATATATATGTCTGTGTATATATATAATGGATAATAAAATGAATGGTTTACAGCTGGTAGTTGACTGGTAATTCGTTTCACGGTGTGTATGTATATATATATATATATATGTCTGTGTGTGTATGTATATATATATTGGATAATAAAATAAATGGTTTACAGCTGGTAGCTTACTGGTAAAGCATGGTCACTTTCACAGTAATTGTTATGCATATGGTAAATGAAAGACAGTAGATGGAATATACCAGAATTTATTATTAATCACGACAATTGTTTCGACATATCGAGCATCGATTCCTCATGGGTGGAACACTCAACAACTGTTTCAGGAGCATCCAACAGTGCAAATGTGTCTCGTCGGATGATAAATAAATACAATTCGTTAAAATAACTGTTCCGCAATGTAACTTCCCGTTTTGTAGAAAGAAAAGCAACCAGACGGAGGAAATATCTTTATTTATATAGAAGATCCAAAATAAAATCACAGATGGCAAAAATAGAAACGAACACGCAATCCAGCGAGAAAAGTATTAAAAATAACCATTAACAAATATGGATGTATAGACGCCCTCGGAAAGCTGCATGGCGTGAGTACACTTGCTCATATAAGCATCCGCAAAAATGTAAGCATATGCACACGTGTGGTTTGGTGCACTCATGATCACAAAGCAAGTTGACTATCTACTTGGTGTTTGTAAGAATGGGAAGGTTAAAAGTAAACTTAAGTCATCCATACCTTAAAGTAAATTAAATTATGTTAATGGTTATTCAAAATTCATTCCTACTACCTTGTGCGAAACTACATTTATATGCGTGTAGGCATCAGAAATTCTGTTAATGATCTTCTCGTTAGTTCATAGAATAGACAGGGATTCATCGGAGCAGAGACAGCATCTCCTGGAAATTATATTGCATGGTTTCGCGAATCATTTATGTTGTACTTCATTTTATCCTCCTCCAGTCGCCATACAAAATCTGCCAAAGATGTTGAATGTCTTTTATTGGTTGTCTTAAAGCTGGCAACATGGTTACGATAACGATTCTTAAATGAATCAGCTGTCTGCCCAATGTAAACATACGGCCCGCACCTTGTGTGCACGGTACATTTATACACAAGATTTGTACTCATAGGACATTTGTACTCATCAAAGGACATTTTAATCTTTCTCTGCATGAGCATTTATCGTACTTATTTGTATATTAGACAGTCCCGACTCCATTTACCGGCGTTGTTATCGTGCTAGTTGTATCATAAGTATCTCTACTACTACAAATTGATCGTAATTGGTGTTTATCATTGCGGTTTACATCTCCTTGGTTGGTATTTAGATGCAAATGTTCGCTAGATCCAGTAGGTGGGTTATTGAACCTTTGCCGTATTTTGCTATTGATCATGCGATGCATAAGCTGCTCTAAATTAGCAGAGTTGGCGTAGGATACCTTCATGGTGTGTCGATTAAAAATACCATAATACCGATTAGATTTAGGAAAACACCTGTCCA
This sequence comes from Octopus bimaculoides, assembly GCF_046866305.1. Taxonomy (NCBI): domain Eukaryota; kingdom Metazoa; phylum Mollusca; class Cephalopoda; order Octopoda; family Octopodidae; genus Octopus; species Octopus bimaculoides. The sequence goes on along the minus strand of NC_142944.1, from coordinate 24,023,732 downwards.
AAGCAGCGATCTTGGTTGAAACATGCGAAGCGAAAATCGGGTTGAACCAGAAGACATCCTGATTCCTGTATCTGTTACTAGGCTTATTTGATCGAGTGTGTTGTACAGGATTGGAACAAGCAGTTGGATTATTATGTCGCGTGTGTATGAGTTTTCGTTGGTAGCTCATTGATATGACCAATTCTTCTTGGCCTGTATTCTTTATCTGAGTGAGTTCTCAAACCGTGATGTTGTCGTAGTATACAATGTGTATCACGGTTGAAGGAATTTCCAGTGCTTAGTATGCCTGCTTCTTGTATATATTGACTTGTCAACTCTCGTACACGAATTCAGTAATCTATCAACTTTTATGGGTCATAGATTACTGAATATATAGGGTTCTGGACTATAAGGCAAGAGATTTACAATTTGTATCCTATGTGTGGTTCCGCATAGCGAAGTTACTTTACTCCATGTCTATAAATAGTTACCATAAGGTTGTTGCTTTTCACTTTGTAAGTGAAAATCAGAGTTGCCTTAGTTCATAGTGAAGCGCACAGGTCCTCATATGGTATTTAAATATGTAGCATGTATCCTTTACTATAAAAAACTTGTATAGTCTAGCTGAAGGTCACCAACGGTTTCCCATAAGTTGATGGCATTTTTTATTATTTTATTTTTTATGGGAATGGTTCTGGAGGTTTCTTAATGAATGTGTATTTTTTTCCAAAATAATATCTGTACTAGACTTGTATTGAGAGTTCATGACTATAAATTGCGGAGAAACGAATTTAACGTAAAACATCTGAACTCGTGAGTTTATTGACATCAAAATAATAGAAATAAAGAAAAAATTATAGTGCTATGCTGTTCTCAAGAAAATAGAATAGAGCTTTATACAACAACTATTGAAGTTGATTCATCCACATTGATGCTCTCGGGTAACTTAATGAGTATGTCAGAGTACCTGTCAAAACGTCTGGACAAGTTTGTGAAGTTGTTGAACCCACTCTTCTATCGACAAGCCGCACAATCTCATTGTGAGTCAGAAATAGCATTCCATTGTCTCGCGAGCTCTAATGAGTTGGACATTCGTAAGAAGTCTTCTTAATATCGGAAGAAAAGTGGCAACTTTGCTTCTGTTGGAGAATAAACGGTGACTAACCTGAAAGTGTGGTCTTCATTGTTGATCATGTGCAGGACGATTGTCCTTTGAATCCTAGATTATGGTCCATATCACAAGATCCAGACCTTTCTGCCACTCCATCTCTTGAAGAAGGTCGACTTTGAAATATATACACCTTGTCATGCTGATTGTACAACATCTACATTTAGTTATCTGAGATCACTGACATGTGCTTCTACTTCGAGTCATAGTAGACCTGAGAACAATAATGGTTAAGAGGTAGTGCCATACTCCTCCAAACCCTGAAACTCCCGAACCTTAGCCTCAGTACCGGATGCAGTTAAGGTCATACCCAGGACATAGAATATTTAATTATTATATACAGTAGTCATAAGGAGTCAGAATCACAAAATAATGAAGTAGTCTCCCAGAAGACTCCCCAGTTCTTCATTCCGCACATAAAAAGCATAGAAGGAATGTGATTACATTTTTATTTCATCCGCAACGAGGGTTTTTAAATTTAGTTATTACATTTATATATAATTGCTCTTCTCTTGAGTTCCTTTAGAAATGGGTTGTGCATGTTTGCGCATTGCCGACTACACTTTAGTCAACAAACGTCAACATTCTCGCCAACGTCTTGGCACTGGCAAAAATTTTACACTCTGCAAAGGAAATTTTATAAATCATGTCCCTCTTGTTTGCGTCCTTCCTTAACCATGCTATCACTCCTCGACTCATAGAGCAGGAAAGTCTTCCGCTTTGCTGGCGCTTGCAAAAAGACATCTTGAAATAGGTCGCAGAACAAATCTAACCTATGTGTGGAAGATGTTTAGAGCAGATTTACCGCCATCCTTTGATCAATTGTTGTTATCAGTCTTTTGCAGAACTCCGCATGTGCCATAAGTTGCAGTGAGCCATTGAGATAGACACCAAAACTGACTACTATCTTCGTCCAATCTCCCTCCTCAAAACGTTGATCAAAGTGTTCGAAAGCCGCACACATCGATTTAGAATTAAGTACCATACACCCGTCCTGGTCCATCTGTTGGTATCACTTGCTCTACTGCCAGCCGGGCCTGTCGAATAGCTTTTGTTCCTTATGCAACTTTCGTGTTCTGCATTAAAGAAATAGTCACCGCTTGCACCTCATTTACAATACCTTTTCTAATTGCCACTTCTAGTACACTCACTAACTCCTCTTCTAATCTATCTTTCTCAACCGTTATTTTTTTTTTTCATTTCTTTTTGTTCTTAAAATTTACCACAGGCGTGATATCACCGATTGTGGACGACTTCTCCGTCAACTGACGCACTGATGCTTAACTAAAATACTCTTGGAAAATATTCGCTTAACATCCAATAACCAAGTCCCTTTCTTCGAGTCCTATCTAGATTGACTGTGCAGATCTCAAATGTTTGTATAGCTGACTACAATTAAATTGTAGACATCATATCTAAACTCCGTGACTGATTTAATAGGTACCCTTCTTGATACGATCTAGGAGACACTAAGCAGTTACTAAACATACATTGACACACTCAGGAAATCCAGTTGGTAGCTGTCAGACAATCGAAAACAGTTAAGCAGGTTTTGAAACCCCTCTCTTATCGGCTAGTTTCATGTAATCCCATTACGCGTCTAAGATACTGTTCCAGTTTCCTACTTGTATGAAAAAAATGAGGCATCCCAAGTACTTCAAGAAGCCTGAAGAAATCCAGCCTACTTTCTTCTGTCAGAGCATAGATTATTTGCATGAAGAAACAACAGTGTCACTCCTTTTTATCCAAAATATGCATATGCATCGTAGCGTCAAAGACGTAGATTAGTGCATGAGTCTCAGAAATCTTGGTTTTGTTGATTGCTACTACATCTATATCTAAGGCTGTTAACCAAGTGACCTTGCTTCCAAGCCGACCCCATTTATAGCAGCGTTGGTGTGCTTAATGGAATGTTCCTGTCTCATATAGTAGCGCTGGAATGATCTATGATAATCCTTTCTACTATAGGTACAAGACCAGCAAGGTGAGGTTAAGTCGATTACACCGACCCCGGTACTCAACTGGTACTTAACTTATCGATCCTGAAAGGACGGAAGGCAAATTCGACCTCGGTGGAATTTGAACTCAGAACATAAAGACGAACGAAACGCCGCTAAGTATTTTGCCCGGCGTACGAACGATGCTGCCAGCTCACCGCCTTAGAGTGATGTATGATAACGTCATAATGTTTATGCAGTAGTGTCGATCTATATATAATAAGTTATATTTTAAAATGAACGAGACCTTAAAGTCAAGCCCCAAATCACTATTTTCAGCCGTTCTGAGGAAATAACTTCGTTTGGGTATGATATACAAACGTTTCGGGTTTTAAGCTCTGATTTAATGATTGAAAATCTTAACTAATCCAGTGGCACTTCATCAAAGTGATGAGCAGAGGGGAAGAACTAGCTTAGTCATTGACAATAGATTGTTTTTTGATGTTTTCAATAGTTCTATATTCTTTCTTATATTTTATTTTATTTGTTTATATATTACGTTTCCAGTAGTTCTATCTTTGTTTTACTTGTGTCGTTGTTCACAATTCTGCTGTATTTTGTAGATGATGTATTGTCTCGTCTTTGAATTCTTTATTTAAGCTCACTCGTTCTTGCCGATGTGTTATGGTTACTTTCTATTTAATATCTATACAACTCTTTTGTCTCTCTGCAATCTGTCTCCACTTAATCTTCATGTTGTCAAGCATAGTTTGTTGGCTTTTTCTTTTAATGTGTTTGTCTTTTTTTTTTCTTGCTGTTGTTTTGTTGCTGCCGTTTCTATCGTTGTTGTTTTTTTTTTCTTTTTGATGAGACATTGACGCAGATTATTTGCTCATATTTGAATATTCCATTTGTTTATCACTTTTGAATTTCAGATATATGTCTCTTAGGCTTTGTTTAGGATTTAGCATTTTGTTTTGTTTTGTTGTTCCTTTTATTTCTCTATCTGATTACCACTTTTAAACATAATGGCTCCATTGATCATTTCTATTAAAATTTAATGGCACCACTGACCTCTATAATCATAAATATAACAGCTACGTTAACCACTTCCATCTACGATGTACACATTACATGGTACTAAACTAGGTACATTATGTGTGTGTGCGTACGCGTGTGCGTGCGCGCGTGCGTGTGTGTGTGTGCGTGCGCGTGTGCGCGTGTGTGTATATATATATATATGTATGTATATATATATATATATATATATATATATATATATATATATATATATATATATATATATATTCCTTTCATCTATCTCAATAATTCTAATTAAATGGATACCAGTAATAATATTTAAAGCATTTTCTTATGTTCATTATCTTTATTATAATCATCACAAGCAACGGTGGATGACAGAATCGATAGAACGACTGACAAAATAACCCTGCAGTGTATTTAGTTACATCCTATTCAATTCTCTGTTCAAATCTCGCGAGTTTACGTTTTACTTCTTCCTTTCTAGGCTGACACATAAAGAATCGATTATGCGCAGAGGTCGATATAATTGGTGATCCCTCTTCCAACAACTGTTTCTGTCTCAAAAAAAAAAGAACCACATTGTAAGCATTATTCAATGTCGTCATCATTATCATATTGTTCCTCTTCTAGTAATCGACGACGAAGCACACTGTTGTTTCTGCTGCTGCACTTGTCTTCGTTTTTTTTTTATTATTATTATTATTATTATTATTATTATTATTATTATTATTATTATTATTATTATTATTTTATTATTATTATTATTATTGATTACATTCTTGTTTCGCTTTTGTCGTCGTTGACATTGTTGTGGCCGTTAATTCTGCTATAAAAATGCAGTAGCCACTTTACTTTGCATACACGCGCATCACACACACAAACACACACACACAATACACACACACATACAAAACACATACACATATATAAGATTTTTTACTTACTATTTTACATTTTATTATTACTCTATCCATTTTGAGTCTCAACTCTAAAGTATATGTGTGTGCATATGTGTGCATGTGTGTGTGTGTGTGTGTGTGTGTGTGTGTGTGTGTGTGTGTGTGTGTGTGTGTGTGTGTGTGTGTGTGTGTGTGTGTGTGTGTGTGTGTGTGTGTGTATAATTCATAGCTAAATAATGCTACTTGCCTGCAGACCACCTATGTTACTGTTGTTGATATCATCAATTTTAAACTTTATCCACAAATGATATTAACAGTAGTGACATCTTATTTCAAATCTTAGTATCTGAATGTTTTGCTTTTATATATATATATATATATATATATATATATATATATATATATAGAGAGAGAGAGAGAGAGAGAGAGAGAGAGAGAATTCACAAAAAAACAACAGACGAAGATAGGTGGTGTAGAAAACAAATAGATGTATTAGTATAACGCTCGGGAAGTGAAAAAGTCTTTAACGTTTCGAGTCTACGCTCTTCCACAGAAATGAACACAGAAAGGAACAAGGAGAGAAAAAAATGTGTGTAGTGGTCAGCGATCTATCATGGCGAAAATATATACATATATATATATATATATATATATATATATATATATATATATATATATATATATATATATATATATATATATATATATATATATATATATATATATATATATATATATATATATATATATATATATATATTATTATTATTATTATTATTATTATTATTATTATTATTATTATTATTATTATTATTATTATTAATTTGCCTGTACGGCTTGTGTTCGCAGCTACCGGCGATGGTATTTTAAATATACTATGGCCCTCAAATTCACTTATATGCGTGCGCACGTGTGTATGTGTGTGTGTGTGGATATAGTAATAAAGAAATATAAAATAGTGGGTAAAAAATAACTTGGATGGAAATAAGGTCAAAGGCTAGTGCGGGACTCGAATGTGTTTCTTCTGTGACCAAGTGAAATATTCTGACCATCACACAAAAGTGACCTTAAGTTTCTCTTCCATTCCATTCTATGCATTGATCTTACAAACGAGAAACTAAATCTGTTTACATGATAGGAATGTAAAGGCTTCGAGAAGTGAAATACAGAATTCTAAGGGTGAGTCTCGAAGTGTATACAATTATAAATAACATGTATGTCTATACGTACTCTTTTACTTGTTTCAGTCATTTGACTGCGGCCATGCTGGGGCACCGCCTTTAGTCGAGCTAATCGACCCAAGGACTTATTCTTTGTAAGCCTAGTACTTATTCTATCGGTTTTTGCCGGATCACCAAGTTACGGGGATGTAAACACACCAGCATCGGTTGTCAAGCTAAGTTGGGGGGACAAACACAGACACACAAACATATACACACACACACACACATATATATATATATATATATATATATATATATATATATATATATATATATATATATATATATATATATGTATATATATATATATATACGACGGGCTTCTTTCAGTTTCCGTCTATCAAATCCACTCACAAGGCTTTGGTCGGGCCGAGGCTACAGTAGAAGACACTTACCCAAGGTGCTACGCAGTGGGACTGAACCCAGAACGATGTGGTTGGTAAGCAAGCTACTTTATTTCAATAAATTCGCCATTAGTGGCGTTACATAGAGGGGACAAACAAAGACAGACAAACATAAAGTAGCTGTGGGATGGACATGGACATTAATGAAATGAGGGTGATAAGGATGAAACAAATAATGAGAGAGGCGCCCGCCGACTGATAACCCCCTCGAAAACATTGTTCTTTTCTTTCCCCCCTTTAAAAAACACTTATGAGGTTGCAAACCTCTTACACTATCAATATTACAATTTTTACACAATTTCAATATATCAAAAATTCACAATTTTCATCACTCCACATTAGCAACTTCCTCAGGGGAGTCGAACAACAACTACACAGTTGCGAACTTGACCCCCCTCGAGACAAAAAATGTCTTCGCTGGCAAACAAATTGCCAGCTCTCTTTCAACAACCTCTTTGTTGAAGAGGGCAATGGTATTGCGCGACCTACAATAGGTCCGCAAGACCACTGCCATCTTCTCCATATTATCCAACCACTGCCTGGGTGGGCACAATTCCCACTCCAGGGCAGCGCTCCGTTCCTTTGCCATGTTTTTAAAAAAAGTTCAAAAGTTCAAAAAGTTCAAAGGAAAATAAACACAGTTCGTATAAAAGAAAAAATAAGAAAGAAGAAATGAGAAAAGAGAAAAAGAAAAGGAAAAAAGAACAAAAGGAAAACCAAAATTAGAAGAAGAAATAAATAAAATGAGAAAAAAAATATGTTCCGGCAGGGACTCCTATTTTCTGAACAAAAAAGTTCACTTCGACTGGTACTCCAGCTGTCTGAGTTCTCTTCTTGACACACTCCACAATGCAGGGTAAATCCACAGAGAATGTTCAAATTTGGCAAAAAAATGCCACACCAAATTTCATGATAATTGAAACAATTCAAAAGTTCACCTTCTCCGTAATGGTAAATCCACATGTAGAATTAAATTGGCAAAAAATGTCACACCAAATTTCACGAAGAAATTTTTCCCCTCCGTCGCTGTGGTGGCACGTCCATCAACAACGACGAACGAGGAACACAGATTTGACTCGCAAAGCGAGCAACAACTATAGTCGCCGTAGGCAGGCGAAATTGCCCCAGAGCTGGGCGAAATGTACTATGAAAAAATATATACAACAATAGGCGTCGAACGACGCACGTCCACACAGTTCTTCAGGTTCACAGGAAGTAACACCAACGCGCAAGACTGGAAGTCAAGGGTAAGCAAGCTACTTTCCACACAGCCACTCCTGCGCCTACGTGTATATAAATATATAGTAAGAAATTGCACAAGCCAGTAGTCTTCAAGTGGAATCCATATAGTTCTTTGGGGTCCATATAAGAATTTATTTTTTAAATTTATGTGCAATAAATTTGTTATACTTCTACAATGAACAAAATATACAATTCTTTATAGTATTTGAGTATAGAAATATAATAGGATTTTTTAAACGTCGCACGGCGAGGAGAGTCTACCTGAGTAAAAACATTGCAACTCAGAGTTCCCCGTTTTACTGATACCAAGCAATCTTATATTAATATATTAAATATAAACCATTAAATATGAGACGCACAAAACAGAAAAAAAATCTGTAACAATGTAGTACGAAGCAACCTGCCGTTTATCTTCAAGGCATTTTGAAATATTTCAAAAACACATTTCAGTTTTTGTCAACAGTGCATTGAATATAAGATGAAGTTAACAAACCAACCGGAACCGACTGGAATCGATTGGTTTCGAGCTTGTAACAGTGTTATAGAAGAGTTTCCATCGTTCCACTCTCGGGCGTTTTAAAATATTTCAACGAACTTATTAGATCCATGACGACGATAAAATATCGGCTCTTAGCTGCCTGTTCAAGACATAATTGATATTAACCATATATCCCATGTTTTCCCGAAATACGAAGATCACAATTTCTGGTTATACAGAGAGAGGCGTATATATATGCGTGTGTATAGATATGTGTGTTTATGTGAGTCTGAGAGTGTGTGTGTGTGTATACATACATAAGTATATGGGTGTGGATGGATGGATGGATGTATACATATTATATATACATATATACATATACATATATACATATACATATATACATATACATATATACATATACATATATGTATATATACATATATATGCGTGTGTATGTATGAATATATATATACATATATATATTGTATACGTACATATACATACATACATACATACATACATACAAACATACACGCATGACATTTAATGCTGATATTTCACATTTTTTGTTGTGCATTGCTAAATTGTGAATTCAGTGTTTAGAATTCTCTAGTATACTTACTTTGCTTATTCAGATCACGTAGTTGATTGAATAACACCAAGAACTGGTATAACCAATTAAATACCACGCCTGCAGCAGCCTATTACTAGTTCATAAGCAAACTGTCCGTGCAGTTTATATAGAACAATGACATCAGATTGATCATAAAGAATATTGATCGATTCATCACAAGTAAAACAAGGAATTTATGGTGAGGTTTAGCGTGAATACAACATATTCAATATTACAGTATTTTGGACATTCTCTTTATATTATTAAATATGAAACTCAAAACTGGTGCGAATGAACTTTGTAAGTGTAGTTACGTTAAGCATGAGCCATTGGCCTACAAGCTGTTACATGTCATGAAATAGAGAAGAGACCTGAATCTATCCATAGAATACTTTAAATAAATGTAATCAAATCCATAAAGTGACTCGTAAAGTCTGGAGTTGGCTCTGAATTCAGGAATTTTAAGGAATTAAGAAATTAATACCCACCTCCTGGAAACTACGTCAATCTACTGCAGATAATATTGATTTATTTCGATTTGGCGCTAGTGATATTTTTGTTAAGTGTGGCTGAATATAAACGATCTCTGTCGACTTCATGTTACAAAGGGTACTTAATATTTTTCCACTCTTGAACAGATAAGGAACAAATTCCATATGCCTGTGGAATTTGAAATTGGAACGTAGAAGGGGTGAAACTAAATGCCGGTAGACACTCGACAATGGACATCTCTGCTACCCTTCCTCTCTTATCGCAACAACATTCCTAGCTAACAAATTTACATTACCAAACTACACAACCCTCAATAAAACACAGTTATCTTTTATTGAAGGCCATTAAATTATTACCCTTTATACACAGATGTTGTTTCTACTGTACACGGGCATCTTAAGCTGTATCTAAATAAACAAGATTTAACTAATTGAAAATATTATTCTCGCCATCCCATTATAACTTCAGCTTACGGGTGAGCTGCTTTTGTCTGCTGTTGCTCCTTTACTTCAAACCACATTTTTATATATTAGAAACCTGCTTGCCGACCAAAGCCATCTGATTTGTCTGTAGGATCTTTAAGCAAGTTCTACCAAATTGATTAAACCTTTTCTCTGTAAGGATATCAGTGTGATACATCAATAGTTAAAAACAACACTTTCAGTTCAACTCTATTGTAAAACTCTTCAACAGCATGATATTTTACCATCCTCCGGAGCAACGCTTTTTCCATGTTTTCAGCAGGTGCCATGAGAAATGTTTCTATATTATGAGAAGCAAGATTCTTCGTTAATCCTTCTATTTACATATACACACACCAGTTATTTTGCTTATAACGAAATTATTGACACTACCATTTATCATTTTTTAAATTTTTTACCATATGTCAAAACAGTTGGTAGCTATTGATAAAAGCAGTACAAAACGAACTCAAAGTTACGCGAGAAGTAACAAATAAAGAGATAAAAATTCGAGGTAATGGCTTCCAAAAGGAACTATTCGAATCGATTAAGAATTTGATGTTTATACGAAATGTCGGATGAGAGTTCAAAATTTAAAAATTCAGGGGTAAATAGATAGATAAATAAGTAGATAAAATAAATATATACAGATTCGGGTGAATTCGAGTAAAGGATATTATCTACGGCCGTTTCAGGGGTACAATAAATGTATAAATGGCGTTTTAAGTATTCCAAATACAAAAACATAATGCCCTAACCCTAACCCTCATCAGGATGGTTTCCTTCATGATGAAATCCTACATGGTAATAATCTATCAAAATGAGAGTTCGATTGAAGAGAACCCATGTTTACTACGTTTACTCGAGGACTGTAGTATACAGATCCACCCTTACACCATGCGATGGCATTACTAGGCACTATATGGGTATGACAGCCAATGACTTCAAGGGAAAATGTTCCCAGCTCTTGCATTCATTTGGATTCAGGGACAGAGAAAACTTCACTACCCTGTCCCGCTTTCTTTTTCATGATCTCCGAGACGAAACACCCAGCTTCAAGTGGACTATTATCGACAGGGCGCCACCATATTCACCCGGTGCCTCTAATTGCTAGCTGTGCCTCCGCGAAAAACTGCATATGATCTACTAACCCACAGTATCCATCAACAAGAAATATGAGGTATAGTATTGCTGTCACCAGCTGTATACCCTTCTGAAAAATTTCAAACCACTGGCCGCCGACATACCTCTCTAGTATCAGCCACGCCTAGCACCGCCTGCACCAAGGTCACCGTCACAAATTAGCCCCCAGGCGAAATGTTGGGGTTCCATGCCTGTCTACCAGCATACTCTCAGCCTTTGTACATTACCCCTTGTGCACGACCACACGAGTATATGTTCGCGCGCGTATATGCGTGACTGCGCATATGCATCTGCTCACCGTATGCATTCGCATGGATGTGTATGCATTCAGGGACATGTTTCTGAGTCTTTGCTCGTCATCAGCCTGAAGTAGTACAACCAGCTGGCTGAAGATGCCTGTCAATCTCTCAAAATCATATATATTTCTAGTTAAAACACATTCACTGATTACAAAAATTAAAAATAATCTAATTATAAATCTCACAGAAAGACTTAAGCAGCAGTGTTACCATAAAGCAGTTGTATACTGTCAACTTAATGTGGCAGTCCCAATAAGGGAATCATACTGCTGCTATTTAGCCCTAGGAAGCTGGACCATATATATATATAATGTAACCACGTGTGTATCATTGGCGATTTTCTTCCTCCGTCTTCCCTTCTTTTGGACTTTGCTCTATTTCTGAAGATCTTTGCTCGAAGCGTAAAATCTTCTTTCTTTCCTTTCCTGTGCGTCTAATAATACAGTACTTGTATCACATCCTCGCGTTGCTGTTTTTTTCTTGTTTGTTCTTCTTTGTTTGAATTCACTATATATATATATATATATATATAGAGAGAGAGAGAGAGAGAGAGAGAGAGAGAGAGAGAGACATACATACATACATACATACATACATACATACATACATACATACATACATACATACATACATACATATACACACACACACACACACACACACACACATATATATATATATATATATATATATATGTGTGTGTGTGTGTGTGTGTGTGTGTGTGTGTGTGTGTGTGTGTGTGTGTGTGTGTGTGTGTGTGTGTGTGTATGCATGTGTGAATATCTTATATATATATATATATATTAAAGTAAAGACTCTGCAGAGACTGCACCTAGTAAGGTTGTAATTGCAACGGTTACTAATCGATATCGATGTAGTAGAAACATGTGTAGGTCTATTGGAAACTGTATTTATATATATAAATGAATTACATGTAATGTTAATGCTGCTTCGTAATAATCCTTATTATTATTATTATTATTGAGTGATGGAGCAGCGCATGCCATCAAAGTGACGTGACATTGAGGAGGAAGCCCAATATACTCATGACTACCCACCTGAGAAGGGTTCATCGGGCACATGCATAAAAACGATATATGCGCGACATTGTGATCTCGTATCAAGACAAACAGCGCATGACCTTGCAGGTGGGGGCCTAGTTAGAATTTGCTGAGTGGTCCATCCTGCTCAAAAAGTCCCTGAAGAATGGTTGTTTAAGGATGATGAACAAAACACCCACGTTTGTAGAGGTGAATTATTCAAACCCCAAAGAATTCCTCTCAGTACATGGCTATGATGCTCTCCCACTACATCTGCTCGTGATCAGAGATGCACATATCGTCAGCCACTAAGGGATGTGCTCAACTGGTTAAGGTCAAACAACTGACAAACAAATCTGTGGTATTGAGGAGAATATTTGCTGAAGGCCATCTTTTATACCAAGACAAAACAATGTACATGATAACATTTCCAATGAGTTAAGATCAAAAGCGGCATACCCAGCCCTCCATGTAGCGGCTGTTGACAGCAAATGGATCGCCTAACCATCGGAACGCTTCCCTTCCACAAGAAGCGGAAGAGTATGCGTTCCAGTTTGGTGATGGTAGGGTCGGGACAAGGCACGACAGTCAGACGTTATTCGATGACGGATGCAATGTACGCGTTCGCCACCTCCACCCGACCTTTTAGGGATAGCTTCCTCTCGGCCCATTGCCGGGTGAGAGTGACCACGCTAGTTGTTATTTCGCCCCAGTTCTTCTCCATTTGGAGGTCCGGACCGAACCAGACTCCGAGCAATTTAACCGGCCCGTCGGTCCAGCGTCCCACAGTGGAGACGCTGTTAGACGGCATGGGCTTGCTTCTCCAGGTGCCGAGCCGCAAGCCCACTAACTTATCCCCGTTAATTTTTGCTCCCGTTACCGCTTCGTATTCTTTTAGTCTCTCACCGACCAGCTCGATGTGCTTTTGGCTCGACACTATGACGGTGACGTCGTCCGCGTATGCAGACACGCTCGTCCCACATCCCAGCTCTCGTGGGATGCCCCTCAGCGTCGCCAGCTTCCACAGTAGAGGCTCAAGAGTCAATACATACAGAAGGGCCGAGAGGGGGAATCCTTGACGAACCGAACGCATGATGCCGAAAGGTCTGGATAGATGACCGTTTACGCGAACTACCGAGCGGATGCCGCTGTATAAGGCAGCGATCCAACCGCGGAAGACGGGACCGAAACCAGCCGCTATGAGGACGGCTTCCAAGTAGTGATGGTCTACCCTATCGAAAGCTTTTGATTGATCCAAATTGATCAGCGCCCCACCCATGCCAGGTTCCTTAACTACCCTGTCCATGATGTAGCGGATCAGATGGAGGTTGTCATGGATACTCCTACCCGGCACGGCGCTGTCTGCGCCCTGTCGACTAGTTTCTCGATGACAAGCGCCAACCTCTCGGCTAACACTTTGGCCAAAATTTTCAAATCTGCGTTGAGCAGAGTGATGGGCCGAAAATTATCTATGATGTTCCCCTTGTTTGGGTCTTTCTTTAGTAGTGCCACTGCTCCTCGCTTTACAAAGACGGGGATGCTCCCGTTTTGCTGCCAGTTGCAGTAGACAGCTGCCAAGACGCCTCCAAACAAGTCTGGCATATGACAATAAAGTTCGTAGGGCAGACCATCCAAGCCTGGCGACTTGTTTCCCTTACAGCCTGCCATCGCATCCCGTACGTCCGCGGCTGTGATGGGTCTTTCACAACACTCCGCCTCTCTTGCTGAGAGTCGTGGCAGGCCATGCAGGTAAGCACTAAAGTCTACTTTGCGTTCTGACCCACCAGTTGTCCCGAACAGTCGGGCAAAGTGCTGTTGAAAGGCCTCGCACATCCTTTCAGGCTCGAGTAATTCGCGCCCTTCTTCATCTGTCAGAGACCTAATGGTGGCTCTGTTGCCTCGTTGCGCCTCCGCTACTCGGGCCTCTCGGGCCGCTCCAACTCCCTCGTCCCTCAGAGCACGCATCCTAGTTCTGACAACGCATCCTTCGTGTTTGGCGTTGAAATGTTGGTCGAGGGCCAACCTCGCTGCCACTACGTTGGACGCGATGCCAGTACTAAGTGCCTCTTCTAATTTCTTAACTAGGTCTCCCTCTATTCTATTTCGGTCTAACTCTAGGGCCTTACTGTACCTAACCGATTCTGACTTGATTGCTTTTTTGAGGGCATACCACCATTTGTTGTTGATGATGGCACCCGTTAATGCTCTCTTAACTAAAGTGCTAATCCGGTCCTTGTAAGCCTGGCGTGCCGTGAACGACGCGTTCAGCTTCCAGTAACCGGGACCCTGTCTATGTATCTTATCTAAGTCAAGCGTACAAGTGACAAATTTGTGGTCTGTGTAGCTGACTATGTGGAATTGTGGACAACCTACTCTATCCTTATCCACTGTCCTACAGAATACCCTATCTAAGTACGATCTGGACGACCCGATGCGGTTACTCCATGTCCACATTGGCACATTCGGGTGGTCCAGTCGGTACCTGTCAGACAGTTGGAAACGTCTGAGCAGGTCTTTTAGGCTTTTGCATCCCTTTCTATTGCTATCGCTGCCTGCGTAATCTAGATGCGTGTCCAGGGTAGCGTTCCAATCCCCCACTAGAAGTAAAGGTCGAGACGTACCCAAGAAAACCTCTAGACGTCGATAGAAATCTGGCCGGCCTGTTAAAGACGGTGCATAAACTGCTATCAGTCGAAAAGCACACCCATTGCTGCCGTCGACATCCAAGACGACCAGCCTACCCTCCGGGTCTAGGAAAATTGCTTTTACTTTGAGGTTCAAACTCTTCCGAAGAAGCACCGCGGTGCCTCCCCCACCCATTCGCGGCAGACACGGAGAAAAATAAATGTTGAAATGTCCGCCGAACATGTGCTGGAGGGCCCGCGGGCTGTGGAGTCTGGTCTCGCTGATGGCTATGACATGCAGATTTTGTGACTTGATGTCGTTTAACAGATACCCTTGTTTCCAAGGCGACCCCAAGCCACGTACATTTATACTGCCTATTTTGAGCATGATTCTATCAAAATTTGTGTTTTACACACGAAAGGAGAGAGAGAGAGAGTTACTTACTGTCCGAAAGTTCTTGGTTCTTCGCCTCACAGTCTTCTCTCAGAAGGTCTTTGTACAGTTTTTTAGATGAATATTTCTGGCATCTCCCTACAGCATCCGGGTAGAGAGATTTCAGTGTATTGTATGTGCTACGTGTCACGTGTATGATTTTGATGTGTTGTGGTGGTGTTGTGCGTGGGTGATTGCTTGTTTTCGTGTCATTTTCTGTTATGTTAGTGTTTGACCTAATGAATTTCATTAGGTCTGGATTGTTTGTGTTTATCGCTGTCAACATTGTTGTGGGGTTCTGTGTTGGTGCGTTTGTGTTGGTGTTTTTGTTTTCTGTGGATGTGTTGGTTTCGGGGCTGGTAAACCTCCCCGCTTTGTTTGTTTGTTTTTCCGTTCTTTTTTTTTCCTCTTTTTCTTCTTCCCCCCATGGCCACTTGCCAATCCTCTGTGTCATCTTCATCTGACGACATGTCGGAGGAATCGGAGGGTGGGAGGGGAAGGGTGTTGGGGTCTATTTTTGTGTGGGTTGATTTTGTTGTTGGTGGTGTTGGTGCTGTTTCGTGACAGTTGGGATGTGGTGTTTGGGTTTTTGGGGTGGAGTGGGAGTCTTTTTCGTGTTCCCTTCTTCTTGTGGGGTTGTTGTTGGTGGTGGTGGTGGTGGTGATGGTGCTGATTCTGTTCTTGGTGGTACTGGTGGTGTTGTTGTTTGGTTCGGCTGGGTTGCTGGCTGCTGACGATTCTCCATTTCGTTGACCAGTTGTGCATATGGCGGTGTAGGCAGTAATGCTGTTTTTTTCTTGTGCTTTTGGTTTTCTTGTGGTTGTTGTTGTTGTTGTTGTCTTTCTTGGTATTGTTGACGTTGTTGTTGCCTTTGCTCCTGGGCTACTGGGCATGTGTTTCGAAGGTGAGTTTTGCTACTACAAACATAGCAAACTGGCCTTTGGCCTTCGACGGAAACATGGAAACTTGAATCCTCAGTTAATTGGATTCTATGTGGAATTTTCTCGTAGTTTGCTGGATCAACTTGTACCAGGAGTTGAAATTCCTGGCCAATCCAGTTTCCATTGTACACGGCAGATGCTTCTAAAATGTTTATTTCCTCGTCTATGCCGAGACATATGGCAGATACGAGCCATTCTTCCTCAATTTCAGGAGGCACATTCGAAATCTTTATTTTCGTAACCCTACGACCAAGGTACGTAGGGATCATGAGCAGGTCCTCATGTTGTAATGACTTTGTGGAGAGGTCCTTGGCTCGCTGCTAGATAGATAGATAGATAGATAGATAGATAGATAGATAGATAGGTAGGTAGGTAGGTAGGTAGGTAGGTAGGTAGGTAGGTAGGTAAGTAGGTAGGTAGAACCTTTCGGTTGATTTTTTTAATCATTTATTATTTCATAGTCAGTTTCTACATCTCAGTATTCCTTCCAGAAAGACCCACACACACGCACCGATAAAACCCCTTTCCACTTACACTATCATTTTATCATTTAATCTTCTGGTATCCTATTCTATTCCAAATGTATGTTAATATTAGTCTGGTCAGTAGAGAAAAGAAAGAAGGAAATAGTAGAATAATACTAAAATGTTGGAACATTGATGGAAGTAGTTGTTTTATTTCAATTTGTCTTGGCTTTCCTATCCATGAAATAGCTGAACTCTCAATGCTACTGATAGCATTGTTCACATTGCTCATGGGATATACAGAATATCCTGTTTGCAAGAAAAATATCCGTGATCGACAATGAACGTATGCAAGATAAATAATTGTGAACGAATTTTCACGAAAATATGCGTACATTATCCATGTCTGCCGTAGATGTTATTTCATGGATCTGTCTGCAAATATCTCTGTTTCACCGTGTGTGTGTGTGTGTGTGTGTGTGTGTGTGTGTGTGTGTGTGTGTGTGTGTGTGTGTGTGTGTGTGTGTGTGTGTGTGTGTGTGTGTGTGTGTGCGTGTGTGTGTGCGTGTGTGTGTGTGTGTGTGTATGTGTGTGTGTGTGTGTTTGTGTGTCTGTGTGTCTGTGTGTGTGTGTGTGTGTGTGCACGTATGTGTGTGTGTTTCTTTGTGTTTAGTGTAAATTTAAGAAGTAATTTGAAAGAGATGTGGTTTCTCTGAGTATGTCCTACATTCACAAAAACATTTATACATGTGTGTGTATTTATATAACTGTGCATGTGTGTATGTATGTGTGTGTGCGTGTATGCATTGAGAGAGGGACATATATACGCACGCGCGCTCACACATACACACACACACACACACATATGTATACTTCGGACATACGTCTTTCTGAGTTATCTCTCTCTTTCTCTCGTTCTTTCTTCATACACAAACACACATTCACACATTCTCTCAAACGCACAAATACGCAGACACATATACATGCATGCGTGTATAAAGATGTGTGTATGTATTTGAACAAATATGTATACAGACATACGAACGTTGGTAAACACATATAACTATGTGTTTCTTTTTCTTTTGTGTTTGTGTGTTTTCTGTATGTGTCAGAAAGAGTATTCATATGATTGATACAAGCACATTTATACGCATGCTCAGTATTTCTGTATATGCGTGTGTTTATGCATTTGTGTTTTCGTGTGTGTGTATGTAATGTTTGGATGTGTGTGTGTGTGCGAATGTGTACATGTGTCTATGTGTGTGCTCTTGTGTGTGTACACAAGCTTGCGTGCAGACGTGTGTGTAAGCTCGAATATCTACTTGCTGTGTTGCAACCTTCTATTTGCAAAACAAAATCTGGCAGGCAGAATCGACGACAATATGCCTATCTAACCAACTTTCAGACAGCCTAATCAATTAGGCCAGCCTAACTAGAGACAGTTAGCAAGACTCTTGAATTCTCTTGAATTCTTGCCAAATTCATATCACGTTGAAATTGTGACAAGCTAGACAGTACAAAATGACTTCAACTCTCAGCTGACACCAATATTGACCGACAGTGTCCATGTAGACATATATCTGCACTTATGTCGATCGATCTATCTGTCTAGATAGATAGATAGATAGATAGATAGATAGATAGATAGATAGATAGATAGATAGATAGATAGATAGATACCTTTCTGCCTCTATCGATTATTTAAATGTCTAACTTATATCTCTGTCTGCCGATCAATGTATCTGTCTATTCATCCATCCATCTATCTATGGGTCTACTTATTTATCTTCCGATCTATCTAGTTAGCTATATCTATCTATCTATCTTTCTCTGTATCTATCTATCTATCTATCTATCTATCTATCTATTTGTGTGTCCGTGTTGTATGTGTAGATAGATAGATAGATAGATAGATAGACAGACAGACAGACAGACAGACAGACAGATACTCTCTGATCCTCTATTCCCCTCCCTTTCCCTCTCTCACACTCACATACGCACACATACGATTACAAGTTATTTATTAGACATTTTTATCTCTATTTTATTTCAACTATTGTCTTTTGCATGCATATATTCATTTATTAACGTGTTAATCATATACCTATATCACCATTTCAAACATTGTACACTTTACCCATTTACTAAACCCCATTATATATATTGATATTTGCAGCGGGAGGTTTTGATTAACGTCCATTGAAATACCCCTTTACTTTTAGCTAGACAGATAAGTAGCTAGCAAGCCAGATAGATAGATAGAGAGAGAGCGAGAGAGAGAGAGAGAGAGAGAGAGAGAGAGAGAGAGAGAGAGAGAGAGATTTATTAGCCACGCAGGGCCGAATACAGAGGAAACAATGCAATAGAGAACTTTTCTTTTCGAAAGAGAGAAAAAGTACAATCAAAAGGGATCGAAAGCGTTTGGGACGTGTAAACAGCGAAATAACAATGTTCCGTTCATAACAGAGTTCCCGAAAGGGGGAGTAAAAATGTAATACAGATTACGTTTATCTGTGGAAAGAAAAGTTTATGAAAACGACCACGGTGACCTCAGGCAGGGAAAGAAACACATGAGAGCAAAGCACTCTCTCTCTCTCTCTCTCTCTCTCTCTCTTGGATTTACAGGATCATTCTCAAAGTGGTTTCGTCATTCACGCGTACTATCTTTGCTACATTCACCCACCTTTTATTGAAACTTTCATGAGATAAAGCTTCCCTCTCTATTCTCACCTTCCTCTCCAAGTGATACTTGAAGTTGGCCAGAGATGAAAGTGTTTGTCTCTAAACATTTCGCACGAGTCCACCACACACATTCACGATAGACTCAGCCGATAACCGAATTCGTTCTACACATGATAGCAGCCGTTCAACATAAGCCCACAGGTCTGCAATAGTTGGACACTGCACGAGTGCGTGCAGAACGGTTTCGTCGCTCTGGCTGCATCTTGGGCAAGTCGGTCTGGTGTTTCTTGAAATGTGCCTGTAGAGCTTATCCCGAACGAGCAATGCTTCCCGATAGCACTGCCAGGCGAGGGATCTCTGATGATTGTCCATAGGTTCTGAAGAGGCGGGTCAGGTGTTCCTCGTCGACGCCCAGATTCTGCCCGTCGTCATACCTCCCCTCCACTAATCTTCTATAGAACGCTTTTGTGGAAGTACAGTTGCACAAGTTTGATCTTGGACGGCAGAGTTGCTCGAGAGCATAGCGACACTCGCTGTGCCATTCGCCTAACCTCGGTCTCTGTTTGATCCATGACTGCAGTTCGGTCAAGGAGACGAGTTGCGGGAAAGCACGTCTCACAAACGGCGACCACACCTGTTCACCGTCGTCAATGAAGCGCTGGAGATATCGCAGTCTCAGCGCATGTTTGCGCTTCATCAACTAAAGCATACCCAGCCCTCCATTTACCGGATGTTTACAGCAAATAGATCGCCTAACCATCGGAACGCTTCTCTTCCACAAAAAGCCGAAGAGTATGCGTTCCAGTTCGGTGATGGTAGGGTCGGAACAAGGCACGACGGTCAGACAATAATAGATGACAGATGCGATGTACGCGTTCGCCACCTCCACCCGACCTTTTAGGGATAACTTCCTGTCGGCCCATTGCTGGGTGAAAGTGGCCACCCTACTTGTTATCTAGTCTCAATTCTTTTACAAGAATTTTATCAAGTAGCTAGCGTGAAAAAACTCATAAGGGAAAAATCCATCATTATCCCTAGAATATATTTACTTATATTTATATAAAGGCATTACTATAGAATAATGCCTCACGCTAAACTACCATAATAAACAAAAATATTTTTATCCTATTATTGAATTAATTAAATATATAACCGGAATATATTCAGTGCTGAATTTTATTCCGGTATAAACACGTGTACCGAAGTGCAATTCAAAAGAAGCCCGCCTTTTACATAGATATATAGGGATAAACAATCTTCTATGTACGATGCCGGATACATGAGTGTTCGTTTTGGTATGTTGAATCTTTTGTTTAGTTTTATATATTTTGACCATACTATACTGATGATTGAAAGTTACATATTGTTGTAATAATCGTGAAATCGTTCGATATATAGTTAAGTCTGTTTTTAAGAGGCCAGTTTTTGAGAGTTGCATTTTCCTCGCCTTCGGTAAAAATATGTTTATTATGGTAGTTTAGCGTGAGGTATTATTCTATAGTAATGCCCTTATATAAATATAAATAAATATATTCTAGGGATAATGATGGATTTTTCCCTTATGAGTTTTTTCATGCTAGCTACTTGATAAAATTCTTGTAAAAGATTTTTATCCTATTATTGAATTAATTATATATATATATATATATATATATATATATATATATATATATATATATATATATATATATATATATTTGACAGGAATGGCAACAAAGGAAAGAAAGAGACCGCGATATTATGCAAATAGAGGAATTTATCTGTAAAGATATGTGACACTTATTCAGTAGCCATGATAAAACTCCGAGTTTCCGATGCCCGGGCGGTGTTCCGCTCCAACCATCTCTTCAGTTATCCAGCCACCGGAGGTTCTACTTGAAAAACAACCGTTATTGGAAGCAAAAACAAAGGGAAATAAGCAACCATAAACATAAACAAAGGGAAATTACTGTGCGGTATATGTGCGAGGACACGTGCGCACGTAGATATAAACGTACGCACATTGAGGTATGTGCGTGCGTGTATGATATACGCAAATTTAGACGGGTTTTGACACCGCACAGTAATTTCACTTTGTTTTTGCTTCCAATAACAGTTGTTTTTCAAATAGAACCTCCGGTGGCTGGATAACTGAAGAGATGGTTGGAGCGGAACACCGCCCGGGCATCGGAAACTCGGAGTTTTATCATGGCTACTGAATAAGTGTCACATATTTTTACAGGTATATATATATATATATATATATATATATAAGGGTGAAAATTGAATATTAATTTGATTAATATCAATTTAAAACCAGTGGCCTAGCATATTGAAAAATCTGAAGATTCAGAAAAATTATATTACATACATATAAGAGGGATGACCACTAAGTGGACATCCATTATGCTAGATGTAGACTCCATATTGTCTGACCACTTAGTGATCATCCCTCTTTTATATATATATATATATATATATATATATATATATAAGAGGGATGATCACTAAGTGGACATCCATTATGCTAGATGTAGACCCCATATGGTCTTCAAATACAATATCCTTGCATTCACTCTCTATTTCCTATCTTAACTAAACTAACAATTGCTTAACCATCCTCTGACACCGTCTCCGATGAAGGGATATAACAAATATCCTGGAAACAGCTGTAAGACCTATTTATAAATGATCTATATTATACACAGCCTTGGTCTTTTATCTCATTACGAAAAGTAAATCCTTATATATATATATATACACACATATATATATATATATATACATATATATATATATATATATATATATATATATATATATATATATATATATATATATATATATATATATATATATATATATATATATATATATATATATATGTATATATAAGTTTTGAACTTTATATTTTCTGACGCGACTCTATTTATCTCTGTATCTTTTTCCCCCTCTCGTTCTTCCTTCTGTTACTACTATATCTCTCTCTTCCTCTCTTTCTCTCGTTGCTCACCTATTTTCTACTTCCTCCCCTTTTTTCTCCCTCTACCATTCTTTCTCCTTATCCCTCGCTGGTCACATGTGTCCAGCTACTAATTCTTTTCTTCCTTGGCTATCGCTAAGGCAACATACGAACCTACTTCGTCCCGCTTCCTTCCAGCTCGTTGCTTCACAGCGTTCAATATACGCATAATTTTTCACGTCTGGCGGTATAGCCTTTTCCGTTTGTTTTCCTGTCTTGTTTTCTGTCCGCCATTACATTCCTCCATGGTACAAATTTAATTTGTGGTCCGTGAGAAGAGCCATTTTAATGATGCATCCTGCCCTAACTCTTCGAAACGCCTGTGTTAGAATGGTGGCAGCTGATGAAGGAAAATGTTCTCTATGTGGCCTGTGTGTTTCCTGTACTCTGGTTATTATTATTTTTTTGTCTACGTTTTGTTTGCAACGTCCTGTACCCAGATATGCACCTATATACACAGGTAGATGTAGGTATGCACATACTTGTACGTATATATGCATATATTCATTTATTATTTGTTATATATATATATTTGTTATATATATATATATATATATATATATATATATATATATATATAATCAAGGATGAAATCCTTATGAGATTTTATCAAGTAGTCAGCATTAATACAATTAATGCAAAATATATAATTATATAATTATAATTTTAATAAGGGCATTAATGAGTAGCATCACATGCTAGAAATAGACGCCACATGGCTCTAAGACTACATTTTTTACCCCATTAGCACGGGTCAAAAGCGAGAGAAGTGAACAAGAAAGATTTTTTACAAAAGGGTTTAACTATAAATCGATTTCAACTTTAGAGATGTATGTAGGATTTTATTACGTGCTCGCTACTTGATAAAATGTTATAAAGATTTTACCCTTGATTATATATAAATATAAATTACACCCAATAATATATTCACTCCGGTATTATCTTTGGTCGTACACGCACGTGGCTGAAGTGAATGAATTACATTTAGCTTGTATATAAATGTGAACATTTGTGGATACGTGTTATTTGTATGGGTATGTAAAAGGTTTATTATGTACAATGTGCTATACTATACTGATGACAGTACAAAGATTTACATCTCTAAATTAGAAATTGATCTATAGTTAAACCCTTTTTTAAAAAATCATTTTTGTTCACTTCCCTCGCTTTCAACCCGTACTAATGGGGTAAATAATGTAGTTCTTAGAGCAATTTGGTGTCTATTTCTGGCATGGAGTGCTACTCATTAGTGCCCTTATTATAATTATATTTATATAATTATATAATTTGTGTGTATATATATATATATATATATATATATATATATATATATATATATATACATATACATATATATATTATTGTGTCTGGGGAGATTCTCTTTCAGTGTCTTATTACTTAACACACTCACCGGCTCAATTTCCACTCATTTATTTATTTTTTCTAAAATTTTCGTTGCAACTTGAAACTTTTTCAATAGTCGTTGACTCTGTTCGTTAACCGAGTTGCGTTCTTTTTGTTTGTTTGTTTGTTTATTTGTTTGTTTATTTGTTTGTTTGTTTGTTTGTGCGCATGTGTGTGCATCAGTGTGCATGTGTATACACATATGTATGTATGTGTGTATCCATATATATATATATATATATATATATATATATATATATATATATATATATATATATATATATATATATATATATATATATATATGTATGTATGTATGTATGTATGTATACGTGTGTGTACGTTTGAATGTATGTATTCTGCATATTCATGTGTTTGTGTGTGTGTGTGTGTGTGTGTGTGAAAAATGAAACTCAAAATGTCTTGCATAGTTTTACTGTTCCGCTTACAGATTGTACTTGTAATGTGTGAATCAGTCAGGTGGTTTCTTTTTCTGAAAACCCTAGCTTATCCCGACTGACAGCTAAGCATTTACTTAGAAAATCAAGTTCTCCAATTATTACTGCCATAAATGTAAATTTGTAATCCGGATATAGAAATTGGGGCTTTCGAAGCAATTGTCCATAGTTATCTTCTTTCTCTTTGCTTTTGAAAGAGATAGTCACATCAGCAGGCCAACTAACCTCTATGATGGTACGTACTTTTCTTGTCTGTCCCAAACAATACCCAGGTGTTATACTTACACTTGACAGATTTTTTATGGGAATGTTCCACCAGTATTCCTTGTGCTGGTATTTGTGTGCATATTCAATAACAGGGAGATTCTCTATATTTATTCCAGGGTAGTCTTTTTTTTCCGGATGGCATTGTATATTGTTTTTGCGACAACGTCATGTCGCATAAGGAGGTAATACGTTGATGACATGTTTGGCTGCTGCAAAATCACATGCGATGTCTTCCACAGAAATATGATACAATCTACATTTTCGGTTGTATCTTAGAACTCCAAAGACTTCACTGTCTCTTTTGTTGAGTAGATATTTAGTAGCAATTTCCTATTCTTGGACTGCAAATGCATAGCCTCCGAAGTTGATGCAGCGGTTATGAGTCCAAGAGAGGTTTCGCTTCATGTCAATGTTACTATCTTCTTCAAGAAATACACCTATGCATGGTTTTTGTTTTTGTTTTTGGAGGGGGTGAGGGAGCTATGATGAGCATTTTACCTCCAGGTCTTCTTTGAGGTATGCTAGTTCGGCTGATTTGGGGTTGTATGGGAGGTCATCAGGAAGAGGGTACTTCCTGAGGATCTCACTTCCTGCACGAAGGTTACATTTTTAATATCACCGATTCCTATGGAAGGTATAATTTGTAATCTTCGAAACATATGTTGGAAATAAAAGTATGCAGTTAATATATGCGTTTTACTCCATTCACTAAATTTATATATACTCAAGTACCCAAAATAACAAGGAGTTTCTACCTCATGAACAGGAGTTACACTACAGTCATTTTGTGATCTTTGCTACCCTGGTATCTATTAACCAATTTATTTTGTCCGAGTTATTTATTAATTAGGAGAAAATAAATACATATAATAAAAAATATATATATATGTATGTGTGTGTGTGTGTGTGTGTGTGTGTGTGTGTGTGTACAAGGTTATTCAAAAAGAAAGAGCAGATTTTAAATTTATGTTTAAAACAAACGGTAAGAGACACAAACACATTCTACATATTTCGTGACAGGGGAAGGTTTAAAGTTTATTTTAAGGTAGTATGCACTCAACATGAACACCATGTGTTGCTCGACAAACATCGAAACATCGAAACCTTTTTCTGTGAAATTTTTATGCTATTCGTAAATTTGCTTGTGATGAGGTGGATTTTATTTTATTGAATTGGCGGGGAAATTCACGTTGCACTTGCACAATCGATTCGCATTTCTCAAACTGCAGCACACAAAAAGACTTTTCTTGTGGCGTCGCCATTTTTTAAGGGATTACACAAATGAAACTAATACAACTTTAAATAAAATTAACAAAATGAAACATTAAAATATTATTTTATCTAAGGTTTAATTCATTTGATCATGTTCAGTTATAAACTTTAAACCTTCCCCTATCAAGAAATATGTAGAATTTGTTTGTTTCTTACCGTTTGTTTTAAAAATAAATTTAAAATCTGCTCTTTCTTTTTGAATAACACTGTATGTATGCATGTATGTGTGTATGTATGTATGTATGTATGTATGTATGTATGTGTATATATATATATATATATATATATATATATATACGTAAATGTCGAACGACGAGAATGAGTGCTCAACATCGCACTGGTGGAGAGAATTTCTTTATTTGTCAACTATGGCTACCATTACTCTCGATAAGAAAAATATCTTAATATCTTAACAATTTTTCAAGCTGATTACATGGAGGAATAATGTTTGTCTCCATTTTGGATGAAAACGTGTGTGTGCGTGTGTGTGTGTGTGTGTACACGGAGGAGGTGCTGAAAAGTTGCTGGCTTTGGGTAAGAGAAAATACAAGAGGATCAATTAATTATGGTTTTATGCAACATATTCCCCTCTCAGATTCACACACTTATCGCAGCAGTCCTTCAGTTTTTTTAAGCCCCAGAAAAGAACTCGGAAGTTTGGGTCTCCAGCCAGGACTTTCACGGCACCCTTCGAGTCAGGAACTTTTCAGCACGACCTCGTCTATATAAACACACACAGGTAAGCATACAAGTGCAAAACAAGGTGGTAAAAATAGAACTCGAAGGCAGAATAAAATAGAATTTTATTTGTGAAGATTTTTCGGTTTTAATAAAATAACATGTATATACGCACACATATACATACATAATCACAGGGACCTCGAACTAATATCGCAAGCTATTCTATCCGAGGATGTAACTGTTCTGCCACTTCGCTGCCTTGGTTTATATTTGTAGTTATGACAAAGACATCGGAGAAATGTATCCTTACGAGGTTGAAATTTGAAGTCATAAGAAATGTTATTTACTCATTTATATATCGGCTCTGAATCTTTTTATTTATACTAATTAAGTCATCATTTTCCGAATCATAACAATCCAAATGGTCAATGCTTATTTCTCCTTATGAGAGAAAGGAGAGAGTGAGAACGAGAAAGGAGAGAGTGAGAACGAGAAAGGAGAGAGTGAGAACGAGAAAGGAGAGAGTGAGAACGAGAAAGGAGAGAGTGAGAACGAGAAAGGAGAGAGTGAGAATGAGAAAGGAGAGAGTGAGAACGAGAAAGAGAGAGACATATCTCACGTTAAACAGGAAGGTGATCAGTAATAGGAAATAATTAAGCTTAGTAATGCAGCCATTTTCCATTCTGTAACGGTGTAGCTATTTAACATATATACTATCATCTACTAAAAGCTGGGTGGATGGAGCTGTTGAGAACTGTGCTTTTACTTTGACCGCAGGACCGTCGCTTAGCCCCCGCAACCCCTGCGGTTGCAGGGGGCTTTCGCGGTTAAGAGGCCCCATGTTGAGATCAAAGTATGTAGATGAATCATCTATTTACTTTGGTTAAGGTGTTGAACAAGAATTAAACTATGTTAACCGAAATTTCAAGAAATAAAATGGTATACGTTGTACCTGCAAAAGGTCTTGTAAAAATATTACATTGTACTACGAACGTGTGTCAGACTTTGTGGATTGTCTATGATATCTGTTGAACATGAACTTGGCTCTCAGCTTGATTATTCTGAATTGATCGATGATTTCACGAAGCGAAAAGTGCACCGCCTTTGTCTTTTGAAAGTTGCTTGGATTATAAAAGTGCTCTTTTATTCATATCTGGAAGTTTTACTTATTGAAATTCGTAATAGACCTAAATAAATTTAACTTGTACATTTAAAGATATTCTTTAGGATAACATGAAATATTGAACTTCAGCTAGAATAAAGTAAAATATAGCTATGAATAAAAGGTGTGTAGATTATGAATTTTGATTGAAGGGATGGGACCGCAAAACAAAAAGTTGCAGGGGGCCTCTAAAAGTCACGCGACAGAGCTGTTTGACCTTGAACTCTTGTTACGTTGTTCTAGTGAGTGGATGCAAACCACCTGCCTGCTACTATCTCTTTCAGTTTTGAAAACATAAACGTTTGTAAGTGGCGATAATTACTCCAATTGTCAGTCGATATCACATGAGCATCACAAGTCAGATCAACTGCTTTCGATGTTTACTTAAAGGGTCTCACAGTCTCTGCAATGAAAGAACGAATACAGATACACAATGAGGAAAGAGATCGAAAGAAAAAAGAGAGAAAGAAACGGGAGAATCAAGACAGAAACGATAAAATAAAACAAGTAAAGTTATTTTGCTTTTTGGTGAATTTTAATTTTGTTTTGATATTTTTTTAATGTTGTCACTCTCTAAATGTAGCAGATGGTATGTAGGTTGAACAGATTAAATCTGTTGAAATTGTTTGATACGTTTATAATGTATCAGCCTTGCCTTTCGGATACTCTTAGCAGAACATTCGTTTCCATATCCAACTAATTCTTTAGTGTTACATAATGGTCGCTCCAAAATGAAGAGAGGAGGTATCAACGGAATTTGTTGATGTTAGCTTCAAAAATACACCTGGGAATTTCTTCATCCAACATAACACTACCATTTAGAGTAATAAATATTTAAACAAAGTAAAATAGGGGAATTTTAAAGCAGCATAATACACCATCTGTACTAAAAGAGCAAGTTTTTCAGACATTCTTTTGATCGTAGACGCTTTAACAATTCCGTTTCTTTTAAGACTATGGATAGGACATGCACTTTTATTGAAGCACAGTAAAGATCAGATATTATTTTCTGTGATTTCTTGTACAGTACCAAAAGAACATCTACAATAGCTTAATAGTTATCAAGCTTTTAGTTTTCCTGTATTTTCCAGTTGTAGTAATAGTTGTTATTGCTGTGATGTTATTATAGCTGTTATTGTCGTTGTTGTTGTTCTATCAGTATTGGAGAGCAGAATTATGATGAAAGGGAGTTCCAGCCGTGACCATTCCGTCTTTTATCCAAACATATCTAGAGAATACATGATGTAATGTGTCCTCTTTTTAAGAGACAGATTATGATAGGGGAAGCATCCGCTAGTGTTTCTAATTGGTAGGTCAAGCGACCACTTAAATACCACGACGATATGGACATTTTCCAATTTTTTTCCGGTTCAGCCTCTTGCCGTGTATATATCTAAGCTCTAGTGTTACTTTCCTCACAGCTTAATTATTTCTGGTTAACTTTTTAATGCTCCCTATATTAAATATGTTAAATTAACCACTGTTTTTCAGTTCTCTAAAGAGTTATTTTCCAGTGTTAATCAATCTTCGACCTTATCCATTTCTATTTTCATTAACACTGTTGTGAGTATCGCAACGTCAGACATTCGCAGATGAAGCCATAACAAGACCAAGACATGTCCAGAGTTGGTTCCCATAATTGCTTCTCTTTTTTTATCAAAACAATATTAGTCAATGACCTGATAGATTTCTAACTTTGAATGTTCCCTACATTATCACTAACTTAACAATTATTCTGCATTTTGAATTGGTTTAATTATTGCTTCCTCTCAAATCAAGTATTTATTAACCTTTAAATATGTTAGTGCTTACTTTACTAATTATTTTCTATGTAGATGGCCTCCCCGGGTTACTCACTTCTCTCATTGTGTTATGTTGTCACTCCCACTTTTGTGTATAAATATGCTTGCATGCTCTCTAATACAGACTTGACAGTCACGGTCACAACTATACTTCCCTGAGGAGGTCCAAAAACACTGAGACATGACTAGAAATGTTACCGCCATTCGCAGAAAATCAAATAATTCTCCTCACACTTCACCGCATGATTAGTTCGAATTCTAATTTGTGATTTTGTTGATGTGCGTCCATGTAAATTTTGTTTTTTGAAATTTAGAGATGCCTTTCTT
>NC_142944.1:23963789-23983789 GCF_046866305.1 Octopus bimaculoides | reverse complement strand
ACATATGCACATATATAAAGTCAAAAACACTCACGCGCAGAGAAAATAAATCAATATTTGTGTTAAGAAGATACATTTGTATACAATCAGTTTTAAGCCATGAATGTTGAAAGACATTTAAAAAAAATAACAAAACGCATTTTCTTCCACGCATAATGGCTATTAATATATACAAACAAGAAAATTGCAGCAAAGCTGCGTTGGAGTGGTGTCAGACGTGGCATGCAAACCATCATATAACTTGTTTGACACTGCGTATGTATTCTTCTCTTCTGTTTTATTTTAACATGCGCATTGCCTATTTACTTCACAGCCATCGGAGCGCGAAGCGCTCCTCGCGAACGCACGTTCATGCGATGGTTGTGATATATAAACAGTTTTGAATAGGAACTGGAAGGCGAAGTATAAACACGTAATGGGCATGTGCACACTGAATTCATAAAACGGAAGAGAAGAATTAAAACGCAACGCGCATGTCAAAGTAAAATGGAAGAGGAGAATAAAACAAGTTATATGATCGTCTACATACTACCTCTGACACCACTATCACGCAACTTTGATATAATTTTATTGTTCTCTCTTCCGTTTTACGAATTCAGTGTGCTTCTTTTTCTAGCTCCTACTCAAAGCTGTTTACTAATCATAGCCATCTCACGAACCTGTGTTAGTGAGGAGCGCTTCGCACTCTGATGGTTATGAATATAAACAATACAGCGTTTTAAGCGTCTGTATAAACAGACAAGTATACACACACACGCACGTATACTCTCTCCTACAGAAAGATGTAGTAGTAGTAGTAGTAGTAGTAGTAGTAGTAGTAGTAGTAGTAGTAGTAGTAGTAGTAGTAGTAGTAATGATAATAATAATAATAATAATAATAATAATAATAATAATAATAATAATAATAATAATAAATGCCTTGATTCAGTACCAGACAGTGGCTCTCATGGCTTCTGATCTTAACTGATCGGAAGTGTTATCATGTACATTGTTTTGTCTTGGTATAAAAGATGGGCTACAGCAAATATTCTGTTCAATACCACAGATTTGCTTGTCAGTTGTTTGACCTTAACCAGTTGAGCATGTCCCTTAGTGGCTGACGATATGTGCATCTCTGATCATGAGCAGAAGTAGTAGGGGAGCATCATAGCCATGTGTTGAGAGGAATTCTTTGAGGCTTGAATAATTCACTTCTGGAAACATGAGTGTTTCTTTCAACATCCTTAAACAATCCTTATTCAGGGACCTTTTGAGCGGAATGGGTTGCTATTCCTGGCCGAACGAGTACCAACCATCGAGGAGATCTAGTACAGATCGAAACCACGTGGACTGGTGGTCTTGAAGCTAGGAGAGCATGAGTTATCTCCTGCTAGCAATAAATATCGATTGCGAGAAGTGCTCTGAATAAACCAGCAGGAGGAGATGTCTTCCTGGGATTAAATAACAGTGTCGTCATCTCTTGGAGGACGTCCTCCAAATTAAAGTGCCCAAAAACAATACTTATATAATTATTGATTATAAAATTTAAGAAAAATATTTCTTAAGGAAAACAAACTACCTCAATGTGTGCTTATTGATAGATAAACAGACAGACAGACAGACAGACAGACAGATAGATAGATAGATAGATAGATAGATAGATAGATAGATAGATAGATAGATAGATAGATAGATAGATATGGGTAATCCGTTCGACTAAAATTCTTCAGAGCATTGCCGCAGCATGGCCACAGTGTAATGACTGAAATAATTAATAGAAAATATACAGTCATTCACAATTATATATGTATGCATGCATACACACACACACACGCACATACATACATCTATATATATATACTCTTTTACTCTTTTACTTGTTTCAGTCTTTTGACTGTGGCCATGCTGGAGCACCGCCTTTTAGTCGAGCAAATCGACCCCAGGACTTATTCTTTAGAAGCCTAGTACTTATTCTATCGATCTCTTTTGCCGAACCGCTAAGTTACGGGGGACATAAACACCAGTATCGGTTGTCAAGCGATGTTGGGGGGACAAACACACACGTACAAACACACACACACATACATATACATATATACGATGGGCTTCTTTCAGTTTCCGTCTACCAAATCCACTCACAAGGCTTTGGTCGGCCTGAGGCTATAGTAGAAGACACTTGCCCAAGATGCCGCGCAGTGGGACTGAACCCGGGACCATGTGGTTGGTAAGCTAGCTACTTACCACACAGCCACTCCTACGCCTCGAAATAGACTATATAAACATATAGTCTATTTGACTAATTTTTCTTCTCGCTAGACCACTGGTAGTAACTAAAATTTCTAAAAAATTTTTGCTACCCTGTGATTTATTAATAATGATAAAATGTTTTTGGGCTAATTTCTGAAAGAAAATCAGTATTTTTCTTTTTTTTTTTTTCTGTATTTGCTGCCGATAAGGTAAACTGCACATGCGCGGTAAATTTTGAAAAATTAAGCATATAAGTACAAGTCATGTTTTCTATGTAGTGCCTCATGTTTATATGTTAATCTAGGTTGTTCTGCTGACGATAGCTGAGTTGCAAAATATTTTATTTGCTAAAATAGCTTGAAACCATGGTTCAGAAAATAGATTGGTAAATGTTTATATTTTTCATTCCCTTTCGAAATTATCCCTAATTGTGGTATAGAGTTTTTGGCTGCTCTTTCTGGCGGGTTAGATGTCCTATTATAGGCATCTCTGAATTTTAAATGAACATATATATATATATATATATATATATATATATATATATATATATATACACAAACACACAACATAGACACACACATTGAAAGACGGAAGATGGAATATACGAGAATTTATTATTAATTACAATTGTTTCGACACATCGATTCCTCATGGGTGGAACACTCAACCACTGGTTCAGATGTATCTCGTCAGGTTAGAAATAAATGCAATTCGTTAAAATAATTGTTCGGCAATGTTAGATTTGTTTGGTAGATTATGGAGTAGATTAGATAGGGTGAGTGCATTTGATATAATAATGGGCTCATATGATTCTGCTCAGGCCAGTGACCTAGTCTGAATATATATCCTTTCATTAATCCAATATTCCTTTCCGGAAGTAACAGGGGGGTCTATATAGGGATGACGCCTTTTTTCTCCTCTGGACAGAAGTACAGTACAGTTAGAAAGGCATAGGAAAAATTCCTTTAGACTTTTCAAAAATTTAGGACTAGACATTACTATGGATAAAGATTATCGTAGAGTGAATTTTCTTGACACTACCTTCTGTCTTGATACTAAATTATTTAAACCATTTCATAAGCAAAATGATCATATTAAGTACATTAACGTAGCATCCAACCATCCACCCTCGATTATACGGGGACTAGTTAAGAATAATTTTACAAGAATCTCTAGATTATCCGCTAATAATAAAATTTTCAAATCACATGCAACTTATTATAATGCTGCTCTTGCTAGGGCTGAGTACCGTGAAAAACTTTAATATATACAAAAAGCTGGCGTGCACAACACTGGTAATTCCTCCAACTGTGATGCACATTGTATACCACCACAACGTCACGGTTTGTGTACTCACTCTGATAAAAAACACAGGCCAGGAAGAATTGGTCATATCAATGAACTACCACTGAAAACTCATAGACACACGCGACATAATAATCCAGCTGCTTGTTCCAATCCTGTACAACACACTCAATCAAATAAGTCTAACAACAAATATAGGAATCTGGATGTTCTCTGGTTCAACCCAATTTTCGGTTTGCATGTTTCAACCAAGAACCGTGGAAAATTTTTTGCTGCTTTAGACAAATGTTTTCCTAAATCTAATCGGTATCATGCTATTTTTAATAGAAGGTATTCTACGCCAACTCTGCTAATTTAGAGCAACTTATGCATCGCATGAACAATAGCAAAATGCGGCAAAGGTTCAATAACCCACCTATTGGATATAGCAAGCTTTCACATCTAAATACCAACCAAGGAGATGTAAACCGCAATGATAAACACCAATTACGATCAATTTGTAGGAATAGAAATACTTATGATACAGCTAACAGGGTAACAACGCCGGTAAATGGAGTCGGGATTGCCCTATATACAAATAAATACGATAAATGCTCATGCAGAGAAAAATTAATATGTCCTTTGATGAATCTCTGTATGAGTACAGATTTTGTATATAAATGTACCGTGCACACAAGGGAATGGCTGTATCTTTACATTGGGCAGACGGCTGATTCATTTAAGAATCGTTATCATAACCATGTTGCCACCTTTGATAAAATCAATAAGAGATATTCAACATCTTTGGCAGATTTTGTATGGAAACTGAAGGAGGATAAAATGAAGTACAGCATGACTTGGTCCATAGTAAGGCATGCGAAACCATACAATATAATTTCCAGGAGATGCCGTCTCTGCTCCGAGGAATCCCTTTCTATTCTGTGGATTAATGAGAAGATCATTAATAGAATTTCTGAAAGACTTTTGAGATGCCTACACGCATATAAATGTATTTTCGCACAATGCAGCAGGAATGAATTTTGAGCAACCGTTAACATAATTTAATTTAATTTAAGGTATGAATGACTTAAGTTTACTTTTAACCTCGTCATTCTTACAAATACCAAGTAGATAGCTATCTTCTATATAAATGCAGATATTTCCTCCATCTGGCTGCTTTTCTTTCTAGAAAACGGGAAGTTACATTGCCGAACAGTTATTTTAACGAATTGTATTTATTTATCACCCGACAAGATAATCTGCACCGCTGGATGCTCCTGAACCAGTTGTTGAGTGTTCCATCCAAGAGGAATCGATGCTAGATGTGTCGAAACAATTGTCATGGTTAATAATAAATTCTTGTGTATTCCATCTACTGTCTTTCATTTACCATATTACATAACGATCACTGAAAGTGACCGTGCTTTACCAGTATGCTACAAGCTGTAAATCATTCGTTTTATTATCCATTATATATATGTGTGTGTGTGTGTGTGTGTGTGTGTGTGTGTGTGTGTGTGTGTGTGTGTGTGTGTGTACATATATATATATATGCATACTTGCACATATGTATACACAGACATACACACATATACACACACTCATAGATACATATAAAGAGAGAGAGGGAAGAGAGAGATCTTAAAGAATACTTTAATAATTTTATTCTATAAAAACCTATTATTCAGAGAATGAAATTTAGGATTAATCCGAAACTGTCTATTTCCTTCCTTCAGGTTACATAACTTTCTTATATCGATCGTACAAGTCCGATAAAGAATCCCATAAATGGATCTAAATGCACTAAAAATACATATACTATATGTACATACATACACGCGTACATATACATACATATATATATATATATATATATATATATATATATATATATATATATATATATATATATATATATACGCATATATATACATATATGAATACACACACATACATATATAGACGCACATTCATATATATCAGCTGTCGAACGCCGAAGAAGGGAAATAACCCTGAAATCCGGATACGTTCGTGCTGCTGGTCGTGGTGAGAGGGATAACTCCCTTGGCAAACAGGACACAGTCGTGTGTCGATAAGCCAGCTGGAGGAGATGTCCTCCTGGGGCTAAAAGCAACAGTAACATCCACCCCTAGGGGTCAGCCACACTTAAGTGGCAATATACTACACTTTATCGTGCAGTTACTGTTAATACTTCATTTAGAGAATTAACATTGCTTGTTTTCACCTTTTCAATATCAGTGAAGAATGTCACTGGAAAAGAAGATATAAGATTTTGCCAGGTTTTTCTCTCTCACCAAGGTCATCAGCTGTCGAACGCCGAAGAAGGGAAATAACCCTGAAATCCGGATACGTTCGTGCTGCTGGTCGTGGTGAGAGGGATAACTCCCTTGGCAAACAGGACACAGTCGTGTGTCGATAAGCCAGCTGGAGGAGATGTCCTCCTGGGGCTAAAAGCAACAGTAACATCCACCCCTAGGGGTCAGCCACACTTAAGTGGCAATATACTACACTTTATCGTGCAGTTACTGTTAATACTTCATTTAGAGAATTAACATTGCTTGTTTTCACCTTTTCAATATCAGTGAAGAATGTCACTGGAAAAGAAGATATAAGATTTTGCCAGGTTTTTCTCTCTCACCAAGGTCATCAGCTGTCGAACGCCGAAGAAGGGAAATAACCCTGAAATCCGGATACGTTCGTGCTGCTGGTCGTGGTGAGAGGGATAACTCCCTTGGCAAACAGGACACAGTCGTGTGTCGATAAGCCAGCTGGAGGAGATGTCCTCCTGGGGCTAAAAGCAACAGTAACATCCACCCCTAGGGGTCAGCCACACTTAAGTGGCAATATACTACACTTTATCGTGCAGTTACTGTTAATACTTCATTTAGAGAATTAACATTGCTTGTTTTCACCTTTTCAATATCAGTGAAGAATGTCACTGGAAAAGAAGATATAAGATTTTGCCAGGTTTTTCTCTCTCACCAAGGTCATCAGCTGTCGAACGCCGAAGAAGGGAAATAACCCTGAAATCCGGATACGTTCGTGCTGCTGGTCGTGGTGAGAGGGATAACTCCCTTGGCAAACAGGACACAGTCGTGTGTCGATAAGCCAGCTGGAGGAGATGTCCTCCTGGGGCTAAAAGCAACAGTAACATCCACCCCTAGGGGTCAGCCACACTTAAGTGGCAATATACTACACTTTATCGTGCAGTTACTGTTAATACTTCATTTAGAGAATTAACATTGCTTGTTTTCACCTTTTCAATATCAGTGAAGAATGTCACTGGAAAAGAAGATATAAGATTTTGCCAGGTTTTTCTCTCTCACCAAGGTCATCAGCTGTCGAACGCCGAAGAAGGGAAATAACCCTGAAATCCGGATACGTTCGTGCTGCTGGTCGTGGTGAGAGGGATAACTCCCTTGGCAAACAGGACACAGTCGTGTGTCGATAAGCCAGCTGGAGGAGATGTCCTCCTGGGGCTAAAAGCAACAGTAACATCCACCCCTAGGGGTCAGCCACACTTAAGTGGCAATATACTACACTTTATCGTGCAGTTACTGTTAATACTTCATTTAGAGAATTAACATTGCTTGTTTTCACCTTTTCAATATCAGTGAAGAATGTCACTGGAAAAGAAGATATAAGATTTTGCCAGGTTTTTCTCTCTCACCAAGGTCATCAGCTGTCGAACGCCGAAGAAGGGAAATAACCCTGAAATCCGGATACGTTCGTGCTGCTGGTCGTGGTGAGAGGGATAACTCCCTTGGCAAACAGGACACAGTCGTGTGTCGATAAGCCAGCTGGAGGAGATGTCCTCCTGGGGCTAAAAGCAACAGTAACATCCACCCCTAGGGGTCAGCCACACTTAAGTGGCAATATACTACACTTTATCGTGCAGTTACTGTTAATACTTCATTTAGAGAATTAACATTGCTTGTTTTCACCTTTTCAATATCAGTGAAGAATGTCACTGGAAAAGAAGATATAAGATTTTGCCAGGTTTTTCTCTCTCACCAAGGTCATCAGCTGTCGAACGCCGAAGAAGGGAAATAACCCTGAAATCCGGATACGTTCGTGCTGCTGGTCGTGGTGAGAGGGATAACTCCCTTGGCAAACAGGACACAGTCGTGTGTCGATAAGCCAGCTGGAGGAGATGTCCTCCTGGGGCTAAAAGCAACAGTAACATCCACCCCTAGGTGTCAGCCACACTTAAGTGGCAATATACTACACTTTATCGTGCAGTTACTGTTAATACTTCATTTAGAGAATTAACATTGCTTGTTTTCACCTTTTCAATATCAGTGAAGAATGTCACTGGAAAAGAAGATATAAGATTTTGCCAGGTTTTTCTCTCTCACCAAGGTCATCAGCTGTCGAACGCCGAAGAAGGGAAATAACCCTGAAATCCGGATACGTTCGTGCTGCTGGTCGTGGTGAGAGGGATAACTCCCTTGGCAAACAGGACACAGTCGTGTGTCGATAAGCCAGCTGGAGGAGATGTCCTCCTGGGGCTAAAAGCAACAGTAACATCCACCCCTAGGGGTCAGCCACACTTAAGTGGCAATATACTACACTTTATCGTGCAGTTACTGTTAATACTTCATTTAGAGAATTAACATTGCTTGTTTTCACCTTTTCAATATCAGTGAAGAATGTCACTGGAAAAGAAGATATAAGATTTTGCCAGGTTTTTCTCTCTCACCAAGGTCATCAGCTGTCGAACGCCGAAGAAGGGAAATAACCCTGAAATCCGGATACGTTCGTGCTGCTGGTCGTGGTGAGAGGGATAACTCCCTTGGCAAACAGGACACAGTCGTGTGTCGATAAGCCAGCTGGAGGAGATGTCCTCCTGGGGCTAAAAGCAACAGTAACATCCACCCCTAGGGGTCAGCCACACTTAAGTGGCAATATACTACACTTTATCGTGCAGTTACTGTTAATACTTCATTTAGAGAATTAACATTGCTTGTTTTCACCTTTTCAATATCAGTGAAGAATGTCACTGGAAAAGAAGATATAAGATTTTGCCAGGTTTTTCTCTCTCACCAAGGTCATCAGCTGTCGAACGCCGAAGAAGGGAAATAACCCTGAAATCCGGATACGTTCGTGCTGCTGGTCGTGGTGAGAGGGATAACTCCCTTGGCAAACAGGACACAGTCGTGTGTCGATAAGCCAGCTGGAGGAGATGTCCTCCTGGGGCTAAAAGCAACAGTAACATCCACCCCTAGGGGTCAGCCACACTTAAGTGGCAATATACTACACTTTATCGTGCAGTTACTGTTAATACTTCATTTAGAGAATTAACATTGCTTATATATATATATATATATATAT
The DNA here is from genome assembly GCF_046866305.1 of Octopus bimaculoides. NCBI lineage: Eukaryota > Metazoa > Mollusca > Cephalopoda > Octopoda > Octopodidae > Octopus > Octopus bimaculoides. Next base: position 23,974,924 of record NC_142944.1, on the reverse strand, counting down.
ATACAAACTTACGTACATGCACATTTGTATGTGCATGTACGTAAGTTAATGTGCATACATACACATATCCATTATATATGTATATATACATATACATACATGAGCGTGTGGGAGTACGCATATATATATGCACACACAATTGTACGTTCAAGCAATTTATATATTTAAATATAAGCATATGCACAACATATCCAGATATATATATATAGATATATTCATATACATATATATATATATATATATATATATATATATATATATATATATATATATATATATATATATATATATATATACATGTAAGTACATATATTCATATACATATATATATATATATATATATTCATATACATATATATATATATATATATATATATATATATATGTATATGAATATATGTACTTACATGTATATATATATATATATATATATATATATATATTCATATACATATATATATATATATATATATATATATATATATATAAATATATATACATGTAAGTACATATATTCATATACATACATATATATATATATATATATATATATATATATATATATATATATATATATATATATATATATATATATATATGTATATATATATATATATATATATATATATATATATATATATATATATATATATATATATATATACACGCACACTTATATTTACATATATACATACATATGTACATAAATACACACACATACATATGTATACACATACAGGGTGTCCCAAAAGTCACTGATGGGTTTCAATTTTTAATAACTTTCTTAACTTTACAAATAAAATGAATGAAATTTTGATACAATAGAAAGGACATAATGGAAATTAATGTGTACAAATCAAAGTTTGCAACACCCGTTTGTTGATATAAACCTTCTGTTTCGGGTATCCCCACAAGAAAAATTCCAAGCTAGTCAAGTCTGGGGATCGGGAAAGCCTGTTGACTTTGCCATAGCGGGAGATTATTCTCTCTCCAAAGCACTGCTGAAGCAACTGTATTGTTTCTCTTGCGTTATGAGCAGCTGCCCCATCTTGTTGAAACCTTGTGTGAAGTCTACTTTGAATGGCTGGGCGCAAAAAGGTCTTAATCAAGGATACCTGAAAAAGAAGGTTTACGTCAACAAACAGGATACCCTGGTGCAACTGAAGAACATCAATAGAGAAATCAGAGAAGTGGGGTCTAAAACTCTTGAGGGTGTTATGGTGCAAGTCTTGGAAAGAGCAGGGGTTTGCGAAGTCGAAAATGGCAGCTTTTTAAGCAATGTCCTTTTTCATTTGTGATGTAGTGGTGTTACAAACTATGACCTATGCATATTAATTTCCATTATATCCTTTATATTGTATCAAAATTTTATTCATTTATTTATAAACTTAAGGAAGTTATTAAAAATTGAAACCCATCAGGGACTTTTGGGACATCCTGTATAAATAATTAATCGTGTATACACACACACACACACGTATATGGAATCCTCTGTGTAGTTGGTTGATCCACTACTCAGGAAGAGACTATTCTAGAGTACGTCCTGTCTGGTCTTCGAAACGTCTAGATAGAATAGAGACAGCTGATGAAGGGATATTCCAAGGGGCTTTCCGTTTTCCTATGTGTTCGTTCCGTTGTCTGTAGTTTATTGTTCTAACGTCCTGTACCCTGATATGCATGTATATACACATGTAGATGTAAGTATGTACATATATGTGTGTATACATGTATATATATTCTTTGTATTATTACATTATTGAACGCACACGACCTATTTTACAAGTAAGTCTACTATTATTCTGACGTGACTATCTTTCTATCTATCTATCTATCTATCTGTCTATCTATCTATCTATCTTTCTATCTATTTATCTATCTGTCTTCCTCCATCTTTCTATCTATACCTCTGTCCTGGCCTCTACTTCACTGCTATACCCTTCTGTCCCTTCCTCCTTGTTCCACTTCCTCCCTCCACCATCCTCTCTATCTATTTATCTATCTGTCTTCCTCTATCTTCCTATCTACCCTTCTGTTCTGGCCTCTACTTCACTGCTTCTGTCCCTTCCTCCTTGTTCCATTTCCTCCCTCCACCATCCTCTCTGCTCTCGTGTGACCTGTGGTCAGCTTTCTTTTCACTCCAGCCGCTGTGAAGGCAAGACGAACTACTAGCGTTCTACCTCAGATTTGCGTTTGGCCGTACGGCTTTTGAATGTTGTTTTCACTGTCCATTTTTTCCTGTCTTGGTTTGTGTTTGCCACCTTGGAATCCTCTGTGTAGTTGGTTGATCCACTACTCAGGAAGAGACTATTCTAGAGTACGTCCTGTCTGGTCTTCGAAACGTCTAGATAGAATAGAGACAGCTGATGAAGGGATATTCCAAGGGGCTTTCCGTTTTCCTATGTGTTCGTTCCGTTGTCTGTAGTTTATTGTTCTAACGTCCTGTACCCTGATATGCATGTATATACACATGTAGATGTAAGTATGTACATATATGTGTGTATACATGTATATATATTCTTTGTATTATATATATATATATATATATATATATATATATATACATAGAGAGAGAGGGAGACACACATAGAGCACAAACACATGTGTGTATGTGACTGTGTGTGTGTGTGCGCGTGCGAGCGCGAGCGTACTGACATACATACGGATGTGTAGATACCAATGCAAACACATGAAAAGAGATTTTAAAGTTAATAATACACGTTATGCTCTATTATTGTCAATTTTTTAAATATTGGATTGTTTTGTATTTTCTATGTAGACATCGGAGGAATGATTCCAAATTTTCGCTAATTCTGTTGTTTTTTTTTGTTTGTTTTTTTGCAATTTACAAACTAGTTAATAGAGAGTAGCATTTTTTATTATAGACCAAGATAGTGCATATTCTATATTATCAACTGATAACTCACATATTAGAGTGGCCAAAGAAGTATTATTAGATTTTGTTCTATACTTAAAGAGAGATAAATAGTTATGTATCTTAATTTGAATTTCGGAGATATTGCATCTATATACCGATTTGTTCTTTGGTCAGAGCACGTGTAAATAATTTTTCCTAGTAGACATTGGTACTTTCAAGGGCAAGATGATTTTCTCAACAATTTCTAATGCAATTATTATCGTTATTACCGTCATTAGAACCATTTCATTATTATTAGTAGTACTACTATTATTATTTTATTGTCTTTGCACAGCTTCTAACGCTGGAGATATACAAAGGTGTCAGTTGCTCACTTCCAGTGAGCTAAGGTAACACCCCTTATTTTTCGAGCATCATCCGGAATATTCGAGCGGTTTTCTGCAAGTGCTCCACCTTTATTGCAGCCCCTATTTGTTCCATGTACTTCTCACGATTTTTATTCACTGTTACCAGGGTTCCGAAAATTATTGGTACTACTACCCCCTTTTCATCGACCACAACTGTTTAACCTCCCAAGCTAACCTGTCATATCTATCGACTTTTCTTTCTTCCTTGTCAGCTGAGCATGCTATATCTATGATCCAGCATCGTTTACTTTCTTTCTCAATTTACACTGTGTCTGGCTTCCTATTCTCTATCTCATGGTCGCACTGAATCATAAAATCCCATAGGATCTTTACATTATCATTTTCGATGATGCCTTTTGGTTTATGTTCGCACCACGTTTTTGCTCTGTCAACTCCATACTTGTTGCAAAGTGTCCAATGGACAATCCTTGCTTTGTTGTCATAACTTGTTGTCATAACTTCTCTTATATTCTTTCTGGAGTTGTGGCGTACATTGACTGGTAATATGCCATATGATTTCACCATTTTGTCTACAGATTCTGCACTTATCACTTTCTGATATGTTATATATTCTGTATTTGATATAATTGGTTCTTAGTACTTGCTCTTGGGCAGCACAGATTAGAGCCTCCGTTTCCGGTTTTAAATCACTTTTAGTCATCCATAGCCATCTTTTTTCTCTGTCTTATCTTCAACATCCCTATGAAATTGACCGTGCATTCCTTTCTTTACCCACCTATTTTCAGTTTCATTCGTTTTCAATTACTTGTACAGTGCTTTACCTTCACAAGCCTGACCTTCTTAATAATAGCGGTTCAGTGGCATTTTTTACATACCATGCTATGTTGTTTTCTTCTGCTCTAATGCTGTGTTTGCACCCAATAAGTCCTCTTCCCCCTCTTTTTCTTGGTACATACAGTCTGCCTGTGTCACTTTTTGGGTAAAGTTTCCCATATCTAGTCAGCAACTTCCTTGTCTTTCTGTCTAAGCTATTTTGTTTGTCTACTGTCCATGCGATTACCCCTGCTCTATATCTAAGGAGTGAAACTGCCCAGGTGTTGATAGCTTCAATCTTATTCCATCCGTTTAATTTCGACTTAAGGATCAGTCTCAGTCTGCGCAAGTACACCGCCTTAAATTTTTCTATCATTTCTTTTTCCATTAATTTATCCATTTCCAATATCCTCCAGTACTTATAGCCCGTCTCTTCTATTTGCTTCATCGCTAGCTCGTCCATACATCTGATTTTTCTCTCTCAGTCTAAACTCCATTCTGATATCAGTACTGAAAGTATACACCGTATCAACGAGGATTCATCTTTACCATAAAGTTTGAGGTCATCCATGAATAACAAGTGGTTTACTTTTTGTTGGTGGCTCTTGAATACATACCCAGCTTGGCTTACCTCATGTTTCGAGTCGCTTCGGCTGCAGAGTTTCCTTTTTGTACTCATAAAGCATTATGTGCCTCAAATGCTCTTTGGATACTTCGATGCTAGAAAGGGTTTTAATCAGAATAATAATTCTATTATTCTGTAAAATAATATTTAATTAGTTTAAATGTACACAAATGAATGAAAATAATTTTTAATTCCATTAGACATTCTAAAATACTATTAAATTTCATTCAATTTTAAAAAAGATAAAATCGGACAGAACTTATGGGATGACCTGATATCTCTAAAAGAAACGGAGAAACTTTCAAAATACAAAGATATGGAAATAGAGATAAGTCGAATCTGGTGGTGGTGGTGATGATGATGATGATGATGATGATGATGATGATGATGATGATGATCATGATGATGATGATCATGATGATGATGATCATGATGATGATGATCATGATGATGATGATGATGTTTGGAACTGCAGAAAATATGACAACCCTTATATGGAATAGCATGAAATGCTGGAGAACGGATTTGAAAGTAGGGAAGCAAGTACTAAGAGAGGTGAAAAATCAAGAGTCGAATCTTCGAGGGGGACTGCCCCACTTGCAGGGTCATTCACTGTTTACTTTGATATGAGGTCACCATGTCGTACACATACGGTCGTGATGCATGTTCCTGGTGTACATTTATCAGAAGAATAGTCATTATGGATATATTGAGCTTCGTTTATTTGTACTCCATCATCACTTTGATGGCATTCACTGATCTCTCAATCAATAATAATAGTAGTAATAATAATCCTTTTAAATTCTGACATAAGGTTAACTATTTTGAGGGGACGGCGTTGCTGTAATCACCCTCATATTTGACGGGTATTTTATTTTCACTTCCGAAAGGACGAAGGGCAAAGATGGCCCCGGCGGAATTTGAACTTGGGACGTTATACGTCGGAAGAAATACTACAGGGTAAGTCAATTACATCGACCCCAGTACCCAACTGGTACTTATTTTATCGATCCGGAAAGGATGAAAGGCAAAGTCGACCCCGCTGACATTTGTACTCGGAACAATAAGTCGGAAGAAATGCCGCTAAGCAATTTGTCCGGCGCAGTAACGATTCTGCCAGTTCGCTGGCTCAATAATGACTAGTTTGATACCCGACGTTTCGCTGGGGAAGACGGTAAAATTTAAAATTTAATTTGTTTGTCCATTTAAATGATACATTTAATATATAACATATTCAGTTTAAATACAATGAGTTTTTCAAGGAGTTTAAAAATCGATGTTACATTGGGTGATTTTTAATTGTGTAAATTATTGAAATTTAAGTTGTCTTTGTCAGCAAAAGCTTGGTGAATAATCTTTTTATATCATTGAACTAAAACTTTTATTTTTCAAATATTTTATTTCATTTACTTACATGACTTCTCCATAAACAACGTTCCCAGTCAAGTTTCTGTATTCATCATTAAAATGTGCGTTTCTGACTGATCTTTAGAAGATTTGTGTGCTATTTCTAGCAGTTTGAGTAATCACACAAAAGCTCTCACAATATGTTAGTAATATTTGTAACAGACGATGAATGTCAAAAGATTTTCTAAAAATAACTTTGTCCATAAAATTAACATAGCATTTCAGTGAAATATCTAAGCTAAAGCATCCTTATGCATAAACAAAGTGGTAAATGATAAATTCCATTGATTTATTATTATTATTATTATTAGCGATAAGGGGCATTTTCATGACCTTTATTTTAATTTCACAACTGTTGTATATCAACACATGCTTAAGTGGAAAAATAATATATCTTACAAGCATCAGATTTAACTTTTTTGCTAACAAAGGTTATTGTAAAATAGTTTACCCATCTCAAAAACAAGTAGTTTTAATAAATTTAAATCTTCAATTCAGCTTTGTACGTATCCTTCCCTATCCTCATGATTGTTGGATAATGACCGAAAGAAGACGATCGTGAATACAAGCAGCTGAAATGTGGGAAGAATCTCAGGAGTAACGTTACCCGACAATGAACGTAGCTCAGAGATTAGAGTTCCTCCAGGTCGAACCGCTACATCTTTGTATTGAGAGGTCATACATCCAGCAAAACGGACATGTGATTAGAAAGCCACAGAGAAGAATCGTAAGACAGCTTCTTCAAGTCTAGCCAATAGGAAGGAGACATAGTGGCAGGAGAACGAGATGGTTGGATAATATCCATAGTCTCAGTGGATCACTCTTGGGAATCCAGCCGGAAAGTGTAATGGTGGTTGCTTCTGATGGAACCTTAAGAAGGTACATGAGTACTCTATCCTCATGACTTCCCCATGAATAGTGGATGGGTGGAATATATCGAAACAGATTTACATCAAGATGAACTGTTTTGTTAACTAAAGGTTTTAGTAAATCTGTTACTATTTTGATTACTTTTCCCTTCCTTTTTGTAGTCTCTCCGTGCTTATGTTTTATCTTTCACAGCAGAGTCTATTGTTGTATTTGAGAGAGATGTATTCATGGCCTTTAGCAATGAACAGTTTACTTCTCATTCTAGGGTTCTAACTAAAGTATTCGAATATATCGCAATATTTTACAAATACAAAATACACTCTAAATAGATATAAATGATATTAATTAGGGTGAATTGGTTTGTGTTTTACTCGGTAAAAGAATAGCAACCGACTTGGCTCCCAAGATTAATGTTTTCTCTTCATGATTCTGCACTATAGTGACACAAAGATTGTTTGTTTTGACAGGACTTGAAGCTTTGTGATTTAGGCGAAGAAAAAGTAAACAGTTTTGTTTTTAAAATATTTTTGAGTGTTATGTATTAACGCCTTCAAAGAGTGAAAAAAATCGAAACTGGTTGGTCATCTTGACTCGGTTGAATTGCTCGCCGCAATTTACTTAATAGATTCCACTTGACTTTATCTTACATTTCTTTACTAGAACAAATGCTGAAATATGAATCCATGCACTTCCTGACAGCGTTTAACTGAGTTTGCAAAATAGAATTAGAAAACAAAAAACAGAATCCGCCGAGGATTGAAATCATATAATAGATTTTACTTCACCGAGATTTTACATCTTGATCAATGGCACATACCAAAATTTTGAATAGGAAATATTACATAATCTGCAACAAATAGAGCATGTTATTGTTAAATTTTTTTCCAATGATTTTAAATTAAATAACTCGGCATTTTATTCTCAAATTAGACATTATGCTAAGTTAGATTTCAAAGAGAAAACAAAAAATAAATAAATAACAGTTTTAGAAAATATGACTTCAAAAATATCGGAACTAAATATAAATTTGAATTTCATTTAATCTTACCATTAATTCGTTCCCGACTCTTTTCAGATTTCTATTTACACATTCATTGTTTAATAAATATAAACATATTTATATGATCTTTTTTTTTTTTGTCTTTATCTTTCTGTGTAAATCAGTGCGTTTAATATAAACATCTATATTAGTTCAGGCGCATTCATATCAATGATAGATAGATAGATAGATAGATAGATAGATAGATAGATAGATAGATAGATAGATAGATAGATAGATAGGTAGATAGATAGACAGACAGACAGACAGACAGACAGACAGACAGACAGACAGACAAACAGACAGGCAGGCAGATAGACAGACACATAGATATATACATACATGGATGCACACATACATATATATATATATATATGCACACATACATAGGTTAAGCACACATTTATGCATATCTATATTTACGTGTGTATTTGTTGTCAGTAAATATATACACATGTGTATATGCATATTTATACATGTATGCATGCTGCGCGTAAATGCATATATAAATTTACGTACAGCTGCGTGTATACACGTATGTATGTTTCTATTTAGCTATGTATGAGTTTATAAAGACTCAAATTACAATAAGGCAGAAACACTCAATACATACACACACACACACACACACACACACACACACACACATACATAATACATACATACATGAATATATGTACACATAGTTATACATACCCATGTACGTGTATTATCTCTCTCTCCCTTTTTCTCTCACCCTTTCTCTCTCTCTCTTACTCGTTTGCTCGCTTTCTATATGTGTGAGTGTGTATGCATTATATATGTGTGCGTGCATGTATTGAGTGTTTCTGCCTTATTGTAATTTGAGTCTTTATAAACGCATACATAACTAAATAGAAACATACATAGGTATATACACGCAGCTGTAAGTATACATACATACATTTACGCGCACATGTATGTGTGTATTATATAGGTATAGGGCAGCGAATAATAGTTATTCATATATATACATACATGTGCGCCTATATATATATATATATATATATATATATATACATATATATATATATACATATATATATATATATATATATATATATATATATATATATATATATATATTTATATATATATATATATATATATATATATATATATATATATATATATATCAATAAATATATATCAATAAATATATCTCAATAAATAAATATATATATAAATACATATCAATAAATATATATATATATATATATATATATATATATATATATACAAATTAAAAGGGTAAAGATTTATCAATTTATTAATTTATTAATAAATCAACAATTAATAATTTTTACCAAGCCCTTCGGTATGTAAGCACCATTATCGGTGGAGAACTTATTTAAAAACTCCCATACATTTATAAACATAATTAAGGGATCATAATAATAATAATAATAATAATAATAATAATAATAATAATAATAATAATAATAATAATAAAGGTGGCTAGACTCAATATAAAAAACAAAAAGTAAGGTTTCAATTGTCACTAATAGTGACTGAGGGTACATGGTAGCACCTACACTGCTAGAAATAAGAGTCAAAAACATTTTTAGCCACAAACATAGTTCAAGTCTATGCACTGACTTTGTGGCTATAAGGGCCTTTAACTCTTATGTCTAGCAATGTAGATGCTACCACGCACCCACAATCATTATTAGTGACAATTGAAATTTTCCTTTTTAGTTTTATATATATATATATATATATATATATATATATATATATATATATCAATAAATATATATATATATATATATATATATATATATATATACATACACACACACAGAGACACATACACACACACACACACTCACACACACGCGCACACACACAAACTCACACACACACTCAGATATATCCATCCATCCATCTTCTCAGCCCACTATTTCTGGAAAGGTTGTTCGGGGCGAGTAGAGTCCTTGGGTACCTCCTTCATAAGGCCCTATCAGAAGCAACCACCATTACACTTTCCGGCTGGATTTCCCAAGAGTGACCCACTGAGACTATGGATATTATCCAACCATCTCGTTCTTCTGCCACTGTCTCCTTCCTGTTGGCTTGGCTTGAAGAAGCTGTCTTGCGATTGATACTTAAAGCTTCATTGGCACGTTATCAGATACTAGGAGTTCTCAATGGGAGTTTTGAAAGAAATTCAAAATAAATTCTTGTTTAGGCCTCTATTAATATCACGTGGCAGGTCACGTGATATTAATGTTATCCAAAGCTACATTGGCTATTTTCTTTATTTTCTTAGACTCGCATGCTTGGGCAGAATGTTGGCACGATGCTAGCGACACTTTGACGATAGGCTGCAGCATAATGTATATATACATGTGTGTGTGTGTGTGTGTGTGTGTGTGTGTGTGTGTGTGTGTGTGTGTGTGTGTGTGTGTGTGTGTGTGTGTGTGTGTGTGTGTGTGCGTGCGTGTATGTGTACATATATTATATGTATACATACACACTAGTTCTGTTGCACGCCAACAGATGGCAGCACACAGTTGTGTGCAGAGTGAGAAGTAGCATTGACTTTCATGAGACGGTGTGCCGAGTGACATCGCTGTGTTGACTGCGCAAGTTGCGAAATTTGTATTTTTTTTTTAATCACATATATGCTATAGTTTGTGATTTTGTCATGGCCAGGAAGTTAGAACAAAGAGCCAACATGAAATTTTGTGTTAAACTTGGTAAGTCTGTTATAGAGACATTGAGCATGCTTCAGCAAGATTGCGGCGACGAGGCAATGGCTCGAGTGACACAAGCGGTTCAAAAGGAGAAGAACAACCCTGGAAGTCGATGAGCGATCCGGAAGACCTGCCAAGAGTGTCACCCCACGGAAATGTTGAGAAAATTCATCAGCTTGTGCGTGACGAACGTCAGAGGAGAATAAATGACATTGCTGATGTTGTTTATTTATCGTGTGGGTCCGTGCAGGCAATCATAACGTCTGAGTTGAACATGCAGCGCATCTCTGAAAATAAACCCTGTCGCCGAGCTCTCCTCACTCGTAAGTTTCTCGCCAGAACCAACATGGTGTCGCTTCCGCATCCGCCCTATTCGCCAGATTTAGCACCTGCGGGCTTCCATCTCTTCGCCAAGATGAAA
>NC_142944.1:23937636-23963289 GCF_046866305.1 Octopus bimaculoides | reverse complement strand
GGTCTTTGAATCGAAACCGCGATCCTATGACCGCGAGTCCACTGCCCTAACCACTGGGCCATTGCGCCTCCACATTATATGATGTGGTATTATATATACTTTTTTATGAATTTTACAGCCACTAGCCATTTTTCAACGGCCATCATCAATGATGATTATGTAGTTGATGGCAGTTTTTAAGAGTCCATTTCATATGCGTGAATACATGAAAAACCAGTTTCTATTCCAGCATCCAAGTGACGTCTAGAATATAATATCAAAAATATTTTCTAGAGACAGAGAAAGCAAAAGGAGGTTTATAAGCAGCTGTCTTGCCCACAATATCCCACTCCACAGAAAAACTTCTTTTCCTGCCTTTCAAGTCCCAAATAAACCCACCTAGGCATGCTCCCTCCACTAAATTTGCAAATATGATTACAGACACGTTTCTTAATAAAACCCCGCATAGTCCCTATGTAAAACTTTTACCCTCAGACATCACCTTGCAACTGCAAACAACATTCTTTTCTGTACAATAATTCAAAATTAAACATTCACTTCTAACCCTAAGTATTTTCTTTAGTTCTCGTATTATCATTCTGTTTCACTTCACCACATTCAGTATAATTGTTACCTGCTACTCAAGAGTTTGTGATAGGATTTAACACTGTTGCCCCATATACATCAGACTTCCCAAATTTACTTTCATTACTAGCGTTTATTCCATTGTTATTAATATTATGGCGTTTACTACTATTACAGTTAATATAAAAATTAGACAATTTTCCCTCGTTAATTGAAGACACAATCCTCTTTCGTAAAGTATTTAGAGAAAAGCCTGTGTAAGTTTTAAAACAAACCAACCCCAATTTGCCTTGCGAATGGAACAATGAACCAACCAATGTCCTTTTCACCAAGAGATTCTTGAAATTGGTTATTTCATGTCTGATAATTTATGCTAGTGTATCTTCAATTAACGAGGAAAAATTTTCTAATTTTTATAATAATTGTAAACGCCATAAGAGCATGTAACGCCATAATGGTATGTACAACGGCATGTAACTAATAGCATCCTTGAAACCACTGGCAGCTACAGCCCAGTTGTAGTACGAGGCGGCAGCATCAAATACCTCCTTGAAGATAAACTGGAGACTCTCCAGCTGACGCTCTTAAGTAGGTTCCTGAACACTATAACTGGATGGCAAAAACCTGTATTAATGTAAGACAGCTTTTCATTGGGTTTCCAGGTCTAGGTCAAGGAAATCTACCGTTTTCAGATTGGTCTCTATTGTACTTGAGAGGTCCTTTCTAAGCCAATCAAGTGTGTGACAATAGAGAGCAGTCACCATATTTCCTTCCATATCGGCTAACTGTAATGAGTGTAAGTTATATAACCGGATTGTTACATAACAGTCCATTGTATTCCTTGCAGGAACCGATTAGTAAGATCAACCGTGATGGATATATAATACTATACATTTCAGATTATATACCTACACTTTTGACAGATATATGAGTGCATCTTGTCCTTGACTTACGGTCCCTTAGGCAACTCACGTATGTATGTATGTATATATATATATATATATATATATATATATATATATATATATATATATATATATATATATATATATATATATATATAAATTAGTAAAGATTTAAACACTCTGTGTACTACACTAAAGTCGGTATTCACAAACAAACCGAACAACAGCCAACGCACACCAAATGAAACACATCAGGACGCCATACTTACACAAGTCAATTTAACAAAAAGAAAAATAGAGAATATTTGGAATACAAGCCTCCATAATAGAAAACTCGCTTACTGGAATATGATAAAAAAAATTCCAACAAAGCAGATATTTACGAGGGATGGATGAACTCAACACCAATTATTCTCCCACGCAAATTCCAGATCAAAACAATACCAAATGAACCTGACGGACAGAGAACCATCAGGGAAAAGTTAGCACTATTCCATCTAAAATCAGAGATTGAACTACTAAGACTTAGGGCCTCCACTAATGAAGAAAAATATAAAAACATCGACGAAGAGATGCACAGGGAAATAAACAAACAAACCGAGGGACAACCCCTCGAAAATACCATAAATTTTTGGAAAGAAATCTGTGAAAAGGAAGAAAGAAACTCTCTCCTACGCTGGGAAAAAAGCAATGATTTCTTCCAAAGATATGAATCAAATTTTAAACAAGAATTCAGCACAGATAATCCTTTCCTAAAGAAAAGAACTATAAATAATAAACAAAAACTGAACAACGCACAAAGCACCACCAATTTCAACCACTTAACCAACAACAACCCTCCTCATTACCCTACATACACCATAAATAGAAATCATTTACAACCACCACTTTTGAGCCACCCAAAACTAAACAGGGAACAAGCTGACAGACAACGCATTTATGAAATAGATTGCACCAAACCTAAAGATCACCCATACACCAGGAACAGAACACACCAACAACGTCCCAATAACAGGCATAACCACCCCATAACAACCCAAAACAACACTAGGATAAGAAACACACCACATGCTAGTCACTACTACCCTATGACCCAAAATTACTGGCCCCCACCGAACTCAAGAACAACACAAAATAACATCAGATCAAGAAACATCCCACATACTAGAGTTACACACATCACTAACCAAAACACCCATAGACACCCACACACATATAACAATCTAAGGCAACAATCCCATATAACCTAACAGACAGCTCATGCAAACAAAATTACAAACAACATATTTTAGCCCCAGGCCAGAGACACCAGGACACAGGCTGGAATCTAGTAATCAGAAAAGACCGAAGATAATCAATCTCTCTCTCAAGCATAAAAATAGACATCCTCTCAAAAGGGCTAAAATTCACCCCAACTCCACGCAGAGCCAACCTAAATGAAGTGAAGGACAGTATAACAGAATTCTGTAGAAAATTAAGACTCACAGAAGCATTTACCAATCACAACACTGAAGATGACTCACTAGTCAAAAACAAAAGTGAGCACATCCCATACAAAGGTAGAAATAAAAATCTAGATGAATTCTGCAACCACATCGAGAACATCCCTTACCACACCATGCATAAACAGAGAGTAAACTCAAACTTTAACACTACACAATGGAAGGAACTAATAGAACTCCAAAATGATGAAGATATTACGATTAAGGAAGCAGATAAAGGAAGTGCAGTAGTAATAATGGACACATTATACTATAAAAACCTAATAATCTCCATGCTGGATGACAACCAACACTATGAAAAAGTCACAAACTACACCCCACAAAAAATAATGAAAACCCTGTCCTCACTAATTAAAACACATGGAAATGAACTGACAACCAAGGAGATTGATTTTCTAACAAACTTCAAATGCAAGCCCAGCCTTTTCTATGGTCTGCCAAAAATACACAAAAGCCAGATCATAAATGAAACCATCAAAAAATTACCAAAGACATACATACATACACCAAACCCGGGGGATCTAAAACTGCGACCCATCATAGCTGGCCCAGCCTGTGAAACACAGACTAAGTCTATTTATGGACATCCTCCTAAAACCCTTCCTTAAACACATAAATAGCTATATCAGAGATGACTTGGATATGCTAAATCACCTCCCAAAGGAAGTCAAGGAAGAAACAATCATGGTCTCATTTGACGTGATTAATTTATACACCAGTATACCTCATAATTATGGACTTGAGGCAATTCAATTCTGGCTGGATCAATTCCCGAAAGAAATCCCAAACAGGATCAGTAAAGAATTCATTACTAAATCGGTTGAATTCATCTTACGAAACAACCACTTCATGTTTGACAATACTTTCTACCGACAAAAATCCGGAATTGCTATGGGCACTAGGGCAGCTCCAGTCATTGCGAACCTAACAATAGGTTACTTGGAAATAATAATATACCAGGAATCTTTATCCACCTTTGGAAACACCCTTTCCCAATACATAAAAGAAAATTGGAAAAGGTTCCTGGATGACTGTTTCATACTCTGGAATGAAAATACAGATGAACTCTTGAAATTCAAAAGTCTATTGAACAGTGTCAACCCAAACATACAGTTCACAATGGAGTACAACCAAAAGGAGCTCCCATTCTTGGATATACTAATTAAAAAAGTAAACCTAAAAATAGAAACGGACATATTTTACAAAACCACAGACGCCAAACAATATCTACTATTTGATTCATGCCACCCAAGACACACCAAGACAAACATCTCCTTCAACCTTGCAAGAAGGATATGCACAATAGTGTCAGAAGAAAATACTAGAGACTACAGACTACAAGAACTCAAAAACACACTAATTGACAGACACTACCCAGTTCAACTCATAGAGGAAGGAATCAGACGTGCATCACAAATTAACATAGAAAACTTAAGAAAAGTTAAACACAGCAACACACATTCCCCGAAAATACTGCCGTACATATCCACATACAACCCCAGAAACAAAGAAGCCTTCACCATCATCACCCAAAACATACCAATGCTACATAAGGACCCCAAATTGAAGGAAATTTTACACACACACAAAATCATCAAAAGCCACAAACAACCAAAATCACTGAAAAAGATCCTCACAAAGGCAAAATTACTTTCCGAAACAGATGCGAAAGTAAACAAATGTGGTCGACCAAATTGTGCAACATGCCCAAACATTCTAGAAGGTTCAGAATTCCTCTTCAAAGAGGGACACAAATTCAAAGTTAAATCTAACTTTACTTGTGCCTCAGAAAATCTTATTTATGTAATAAGATGTTCGGGCTGCCACGAGAACTACATAGGGTCCACAGGATTATCGCTCAGACGTAGATGCACTCTGCACCGCCAGCAGATTGCACACCCAGAATACCGAATGATACCTTTTAGTGATCATATTGAAAAATGCGCAAAACAAATGCTACCACAATTTATAATCTTTCCTTTTTATCAATGTGCCATTAAAACACCAACACAGATTAGATTAAATAAGGAAACCTTTTTCATTCAAAAATACAAACCCAAACTTAACCATTGCTAACACATTTAAATAAGGAAATTCATCACCCCACTGAGAAAAAAAGGGGGGGAAAATATAGAACAAAACCATGGTAAATTAATCAAATTCTACCACCTCCTAGATTTCGATTATCTCCCCTATACCGGAAGAAATCCCTAATTACCTCCCCCTATCTAGAACTCTTCTTTCTCAGACTGGAACGAACACGACACAATGAAGTAGAGAAATTTGAAAAAACACGAAACCGGTTATTTCTCAAAATACAATGTTTATATACCAAAAAGATTTTCTAACATTTTTCTAACATTTTTCTAACATTTTTCTGACATAATTTAAATATATACTTTAACCATGTAACACAAGCCTTCTGTAGTTTTTTCACTCTTATTATCTTTTATACATCCAACCACGTGCTTTCACATACAAACTTTCTCACACACACACATATATATATATATATATATTAATAAATCATAGGGCAGCAAAAAATTTTTAGAAATTTTATTTACCACCAGTGGTCCAGCGAGAATAAAAATTAGTCAATAAACTATATATTATTCATTTAAAATACAGAGATGCCTATAATAGGACATCTAACCCGCTAGAAAGAGCAGCAAAAAACTCTATACCACAAAAATAGGGATAATTTCGAAAGGGAATGAAAAATAAAATCATTTACCAATCTATTTTCCGTACCATGGTTTCAAGCTGGAATACCACATTTAGTCGAACACATCGACCCCAGTATTTATTCATTGTAAGCCTAGTACTTATTCTATTGGTTCTTTTACCGAACCGCTAATGTTACAGGGATGTAAACACACAAACATCGATTGTCAAGCGATGGTGGGGTGGCAACACACACAAGCATACGCACACGTGCACGCACACACACACACACACCACTTAAAACTTTGGCCGGCCTGAGGCTATAGTACAAGACACCTGCTCAAGATCCCACGCAGTGAGACTGTAACCGGAACAATGCAGTTGCGAAGAGAGCTTCTTACACCTTACACATAGCCACACCTGCGCCTATATATATATATATATATATATATATATATATATATATATATATATATATATATATATATATATATATATATATATATATATATATATATATTTATGAAAAGGGCGGACGTTGTCTCACAAGTAGTTGTACAGACAAAAGTGTTAGTAAATATGGTCGAATTGACCTGAAAATTTGCAAACCTATGTTAAAAGTACTGGGCAGTTTGCATGGCAACTTTGAGTTTGTTCAATTGAATGGTGTAGCCTCAAGGACAAAATGCCTCCTATTTAAAATGTGGCTTGAGTAGACCCGAAGGAAATCGGGTTATAATACCGAAATAAGTACAACAATAAAAATTATGCTATTTTAATCTCGAGTAACGCCGGGTATCTCCACTTGTCTACTATACATTTGTGAAAAGAGTGGACGTTGTCTCACAAGCAGTTGTGCAGGCAAAAGTGTTAGTAAATGTGGTCAGATTAGCCTGAAAATTTGCACAACTATACTAAAACTCTTGGGGAGTTTGCATGGCAACTTTGAGTTTCCTGAATGGAACGACGTGGCCTCTAGGGCAAAATTCTTCATATTTAAAATGTGGTTCGAGTAGACCCGAAAGAAATCTTGATTATAATACCAAAACAAATACAACAATAAAAATAGGCTATTCTTACCCGTGCAACGCCGGGTATTTCTGGTTGTCTAATGTATTGGGTTGTCCGGAAAGTTCGTGCCGATTTATAGCAGCTTACCTTTCGACTTATTTGCCATGAAACCACCTCAATTCTGGGAAGAGGATATTTTCAAGTTAAAGGAAAGATGGAGACGCATTGTGCAACAAAATGCTTCATATTTGGTTGATTAAAAATGTAATGGCAAGTATTTATTGACCTTTTTCTTTCCTTTAAAAATCAGCACGAACTTTCCGGACAACCCAATATATTTGTGAAAAAGGTGGACGTCGTCTCACAAGCAGTTGCGCAGTCAAAAGTGTTGGTAAATGTGGTCGGATTAACCTAAACTTTTGCACACCTATTTTTAAAGTGCTGGGGACTTTGCATGGCACTTTGAGCTTACTCAATTCAAAGGCGTGGCCTCTAGGGCAAAATTTCTCATCCTTACAATGTGGCTACAATAGACCCGAATGAAATCGGCTTATAATTTTCTCTATATTTGTGAAACGGTCGGACGTTATCTCATAAGCAGTTGTGCAGGCAAATGTGTTAGTAAATATGGTCGAATTGACCTGACAATTTGCACACCTATGCTAAAACTGCTGGGCAGTTTGCATAGCAACTTTGAGTTTGCTCATTTGAAATGCGTGGCGTCTAGGGAAGATTTTCCCATCTTTCAAATGTGGATCGAGTAGACCCGAAAGAAATCGTGTTATAGAAACGTAATAAGTACAACAATAAAAATTAAGCCATTTTGATCCCGTACAACACCGGGTATCTCTGCTTGTCTACTATATATTTGAGAAAAGGGCGGACGTTGTCTCACAAGCTTTTGTGTAGGCGAAAGTGTTAGTAAATGTGGTTGGATTAACCTGAAAGCTTACACACCTATGTTAAAAGTGCTGGGGAGTTTGCATGGCACTTTGAGTTTGCTCAATTCAAAGGCGTGGCCATCAGGGCAAAAACATTTTCTCTTCGATTGATTTAGGGGTGTGGAGGTCGTGTTTGTTTGCGTGATTTAACTAAAAACGCGTGACTGCATGATCCTCAGGCTGTTTTGTATCAAATGCATGCAAAAAGTTTTGGAAATTTTCGCAAACAGGACAAAATTTATTCAAAGAACTTTTACTGGTCACTTTTTTTTTTTGTTGCAGCTGCTTAAATCTTATTGGGTGTTTGCTTCTGCCATTTTGCATTTTTCCAAATAATAATGGTACATGCATGTAGAGTGTGAATAGATATATTTTTCACATTTTAAATCCAGAGGAATTTTAATCCCGGGCAAGGCCGAGTATCTCTGTAAGTCTACTATATATTTGTGAAACAGGCAGACGTCGTCACACAAACAATTGTGCGGGC
Organism: Octopus bimaculoides; assembly: GCF_046866305.1. Lineage (NCBI taxonomy): Eukaryota > Metazoa > Mollusca > Cephalopoda > Octopoda > Octopodidae > Octopus > Octopus bimaculoides. The sequence goes on along the minus strand of NC_142944.1, from coordinate 23,955,215 downwards.
AAAAGGTTTAGTAAATGTGGTCGAATTGAGCTGAAAATTTGCACACTTATGTTAAAAGTGCGAGCGAGTTTGTATGGCAACTTTGAGTTAGCTCAATTGAAAGGCGTGGCCTCTAGGCAAAATTCCTCCTCTTTAAAATGTGGCCTGATTTGACCCGAATGAAATCGGGTTATAATACCAATACAAGTAAAACAATAAAAAATTATACCATTTTAATACCGTGCAAGGCCGGGTATCTCTGCAAGTCTAATATATATTTGTGAAAATGGCGGACGTTGTCACACAAGCAGTTGTGCAAGCAAAAGTGTTTGTAAATTTGGTCTCAGAAGCAGTTGCACAGTCAAAAGTATTAGAAAATGTAGTCGGATTGACCTGAAGATTTGCACATCTATGTTAAAAGTGCTGGTGTCCTTGCATGATAAATTTGAGTTTGCACTATTGAAAGGCGTGGCCTCTGGGACAAAATTCTTCAGCTATATAATGTGCCCGTGTTGACCCGAATGAAATCGGGTTATAATCGACTATATATTTGTGAAAAGGGCGGACGTTGTGTCACAGGCACTTGTGCAGGCAAATGTTTTAATAACTTTATTCGGATGAATCTGAAAATATTCACACCTATGTTAAAAGTGCTGGAGAGATTTCATGGCAACTCTGAGTTTGCTCAATTGTAAGGCGTGGCCTCTAGCTAAAAGTTCCTAGCTCCAAAATCTGGCCCGAGTAGACTCGAATAAAATTGGGTTATAATCAAATATATATTTGTGAAAAGGGCGGGTGTGCTGGAGAGTTTGCATGGCGTTGAAAGGTGTGGCCGCTAGAGCTAAATTCGTCATCTTTAAAATATGACCCGAGTAGACCCAAATGAAATCGGGTTATATTCTACTATATATTTGTGAAGAGGGCGGACGTTATCTCACAAGCAGTTGTGCAGGCAAAAGTGTTAGTAAATGTGTTCGGAATGACCTGGAAATTTGCACAAAATGTGCTGGGGAATTTAATGGCAACTTTGAGTTTGCTCAATTGAAAGGCGAGGCCTCTATGGCAATCTACTGTATATTTGTGAAAGGCGGACGTTGTCTCACAAGCAGTTTCGCAGGCAAAAGTGTTAGTAAATATGGTCAGACTGATCTGAAAATTTGCACTCATATGTTAAAAGTGCTGGGGTGCTTGCATGGCAAATTTCAGTTGTTCAATTGAAGACGTGGCCGGTAGGGCAAAATCCTTCATCTTTAAAATGTGACCCGAGTAGACCCGAATGAAATGAAAAGAGCGGACGTTATCTCAAAACTAGTGGTGAAGGCAATGTGGCCGGAGTTAACCGTAATGAAATCGGGTTATAATACAAGTACAACAATAATCTATTTTATATTTGTGAAAAGGGCGGACCTTGTCGCAGAAGCACTTGTGCAGGCGAAACTGTTAGTAAATTTGGTCTGATTGACTTGAAAATTTGCACATCTATGATAAATGTGCTGGGAGTTTGCATGGCAGCTTCGAGTTTGCTCAATTGAGAGGCGTGGCCTCTAGGCTAAAATTCGTCATCTTTAAAATGTGGCTCGAGTAGATCCGAATGAAATCCGATTATAACACATAAACACATATAAAAATAAAAATTATGCCATTTGAATCCTCTGCAACACCGGGTATCTCTGATTGTCTACTATATATTTGTAAAAAGGACGGACGTTTTCTCATAAGCAGTTGTGCAGGCAAATGTGTTAGTAAATATGGTCGAATTGACCTGACAATTTGCATACCTATGCTAAAACTGCTGGGCAGTTTGCATAGCAACTTTGAGTTTACTCATTTGAAATGCGTGGCGTCTAGGGAAGATTTTCCCATCTTTCAAATGTGGATCGAGTAGACCCGAAATAAATCGTGTTATAGAACCGTAATAAGTACAACAATAAAAATTAAGCCATTTTGATCCCGTACAACACCGGGTATCTCTGCTTGTCTACTATATATTTGAGAAAAGGGCGGACGTTGTCTCACAAGCTTTTGTGTAGGCGAAAGTGTTAGTAAATGTGGTTGGATTAACCTGAAAGCTTACACACCTATGTTAAAAGTGCTGGGGTGCTTCCATGGCAACTTTGAATTTGCTCAATTCAAAGGCGTGGCTATCAGGGTAAAATTATGCACGTTTGTGTATGTATATGTATATGTGTAAACATATATATATATATATATATATATATATATGAACTTGTGTGTATATATATATATATATATATATATATACTTATAGGCATTTATGTCAATACAAGATTAACTCCCCTTTGCGGGCCCATTATACATAAAACATTCTTCTCCAATCTTTATCGGATTTAAATCATCTTATTACCTCCCAATTCTAAACTCTAAATTTCCTTTTTTTCCTTCTACTCTTCCCTTCTTGCCCAACGTACTGTCTCGTAGCGTTCGAAACGGTTTTTTCAAATAAGTTACGTAGCAATGTTCTCTACCCAGAGTTATCACATTCGGTTAAAATGTCTTACGGTTAAGCTGGTTCCTATGTATTTCCCTGAAGAGAAGATTACATCCTTATCAATATCACCTATTCCTTTGGAATGAACCATTTGTAATCTTCGAAACATATGTTGGAAATAAAAGAATTCATTTAACATATGCGTATTACTCCATTTATTAAATTTATATATATATATATATATATATATATATATATATATATATACATATACATATATATATATATATATATATATATATATATATATATATATATATACACATATACATATATATATATATATATATATATATATATATATATATATATATATATATATATATATATATATATATATATATACACATATACATATATATATATATATATATATATATATATATATATATATATATATATATATATATATATATATATATATATAAAGTATGGGGGTCTAGTTCACAGGGGATTAGGGACGTTAGGTAGGTGCTGTAACGTATTACTGTTGTTCCAAGGTTATTGCCGAGACAGTAGTTATGGAACCGTTGAAGATTTCCGATGCAGGGACTATGTAATTGTTAAACGAGACGTCAATCATTAAGGCAAGTCAAACATCTCAATTCTTGTACAATATTATTATAGGAAGAAATTCAAAATCTGATAGCTCTTTCTGGGATATCTTTGATTATAGGATATTCCGTCATCAGAGATAAATGGGGGGGGGGGGTATGGAAAATCAGAAGAATGGTATATATTAATAAGATGATAACATCTCTATGTAAAAGAATAAGGAGATGGAAAGAGAGAAGAAAAAGAATCATAAAAGTTCATAGTTCAACTTTCCGAAGCATGAGTCCTTAGGTGCAATCCTGCGTAGATCCATGAACGTAAGTCCCTATGTGCAATCCTGCGTATATCCATATGGGTTAAAGTAGACATCCCAAGAAAAAGACGCGAACATATCAACATTCAATAACAGAATGGTAGCGGAAGTGGCTATTAAGTGGTAAAAGTAAAAAAAAAAAGAAAAGAAAGGGAAATAGACGTAGATAGAATGCGGTGGGGGGGATTTTAAGCATTGGCTATAAGATAAAGTAAGATGCATATGTGTATGGTGTCTAAGAATTGTGGGTAAATTTCAGTATTAACACCTGCACGATTTTCACTAAGAAAAAATAAATAAAACTCGGATTTTTTGCGTGGAATCAAGTACCCTGACCTCAGGTTCTTTCGTATCAAATGCATGCAAAAGGTTTTGGAAATTTTCGCAAACAGGACAAGATTTATTCAAAGAACTTTTACTGGTCACTTTTTTTTTTTTTTTGTTGCAGATGCTTAAATCTTATTGGGTGTTTGCTTCTGCCATTTTGCATTTTTCCAAATAATAATGGTACCTGCATGTAGAGTGTGATGAGATATATATTTCACATTTTAAGTCCAGAGGAATTTTAATCCCGGGCAAGGCCGAGTATCTCTGTAAGTCTACATCGTGAAACAGGCAGATGTTGTCATACAAACAATTGTGCAGGCAAAAGTTTTAGTAAATGTGGTCGGATTGAGCTGAAAATTTGCACACCTATGTTAAAAGTGCGGGCGAGTTAGCTCAATTGAAAGGTGTGGCCTCTAGGCAAAATTCCTCATCCTTTAAGATGTGGCCCGCGTAGACCTGAATGAAATCGTGTTTTGATACCGAAACAAGTAAGACAATAATAAACTATTCAAATCACGAGAAAGGCCGGGTATCTCTGCTAGTCTACTATATATTTGTGAAAAGGGCGGACGTTGTCTCACATGGCCACAATCTAATGATTGAAACAAGTAAAAGGTGAAATGAAGAGTGAGTGTTTTTGTCCACTTTCACCAGCAGAGGAGAACACTAAAGAAATGGCGCCGCTATTTTTTTATCTGTCTGTCTCTCTCTTTCTCTCTCTCTCTCTAAAAGAACACACACATACACACACTCACACGTACGCGCGCACACACTCCCGCTTGCGTTTAGTCATTCATGTTTCAGATATACCTATTTTTCTAACTTCGTTCAGCTATAAATATACACATTTTTTTCGCATAAGCAGAGACAATCTGACAGTGAAGCCATGCGCACACACAAATTCACAGCGAAACAAAAATCATCGACACACCAAGAAAAAGACATCACAATGCCTTGCGCTGTATTCCTGTCATATAGCGTCGGAATTTCAGCAAAAACACTGACGCCACTCAGAATTTGTAAATTCATTTCACTATTACTTAGTGATATTCACACATCATTTGTACTTTCATTTCACTACAATTCCTTATCAAAAACTTTTCTCATTCTCTTAAGTTATTTTTCTATATGATATACCTATTTTACTTGCATTACTGTAATTTCATCTGAATTTCATTTTACTGTTACTTACTGATATTTATTATCAAAAAATGTCTCATAAAAAAGACAGTCACCAAAGGAACACCAAATAAACGCACGACGTGCATCAGAAAACGACGATGAGACAGATATCAGCGACAGAGAAAGAAAGCATCAGAGAAAGAAAGCATCAGAGAAAGAAACCAAACATCAACGAAATCACGACTTGCAGCTGATCGTCTTCGAAAAGCATCACATCGTATGCAAGAAACAACACAAGAAACTGTAAACAGACTTGCAGATAGCCAACAAACATTGATATTGATCTTTCTTGCACTTCAGTTATTGTATAGTTTTCTCTTCTAAAAATGCACACATACAGGAGGAGTAAATTATATATATATAATAATACATTCAATGTGGCTCCCGATAAACAGTAAAGTAATTACTCCATCAACTGCTAGTACACCCCCCACACACACACACATTACGTATAATAAAACACAATACATGTCTCATCGGTCAGATGAGAGTAAAATGACAAGCGGAGTGGGAGTGAGTGACACTCAGAGGCACTAAATGAAATCAAAGTGTAGTAAAAGGTTTTGTTGTGAAGTCGCTAGTATTTTAATCAATATTTGTCTAGGTAGGTATGCCCATAAACGTGTGTGCTTGTGTGTGTGAGTGTACGACTGTAAGTTTCATTGTTAAGCTGAGAAAAAATCTAAAGAAGAAAATTACCTAAATATACAAATAGATAGGTAAACAACGAGTTTGTATGTTATTGGTGTTTCTGTGTGTGAGTGTACGATAGTGTGTTTCACTTTTCAGCTAGAAATAATAATAAATCTTTTTACAATTGACGAACAAAAAAAGAAAAATGAAAGAGATAAATCAACGAGTTTGTGATTGGTGATGGATACCATCTCCGAAATATCGCTGAAAAGAATTGTAATATGCGTCAGCAGAGCGCTCAGTCGGCATTTAAGAGTTACTGGGTTCGATTCTCTGTAAACACCGACTGGAAACTTTTTAGTGGCGGTGCCCTGGCATGGTCACAGCCTTTTGGCTGAAATGCATAAAACAAAACATGTGTGCTGTCCTACCAATTTTCGTTTTCATATTAAATTCCGATATAATTATAAGGCGGTGATCTGGCAGAAACGTTAGCACGCCGGGCGAAATGCTTAGCGGTATTTCGTCTGTCTTTATGTTCTGAGTTCAAATTCCGTCGACTTTGCCTTTCATCCTTTCAGGATCGTTAAATTAAGTACCAGTTTCGTAGTGGGGTCGATCTAATCGATTGGCCCCCTCCTCCAAAATTTCGAGCCTTGTGCCTAGAGTAGAAAGGATTAAATTCTGATATAATTATAATCTACACACCCTGGAAGGTAGTCATAGATAATTTCATTAAAAAAATACCCTGTTTTCTAGAAGTTATGAAGAAAAAAATCCGATTTGAGTGAATTTCGAAACTCCTCTCCCCACTTCGAAAAACTTTATTTCACAACGAATTCCGATATAATCAGAATCTGCACTATCTGAAGCGTATTTGTAGAAAATGTCATGAAATAATATCCATCTCTCTAGAAGTTACGAAGTTACAAAATGAGGGGCACAATTGTTTAGATATGCCCAAAGATGAATTTTTCGAAACTCGGAAAATTTTTATTCACAACAAACTCCGAGGTAATCAGAATCTACACCATCTGAAACGTTTTTATTGAAAATTTCATTTAAAAATATCCATTTTCAAGAGATTATGAGGAAACTAAGCCGGTGGGGCACAATTGTATAGGTACGCCTGCATGAACTTGTTTATCAAGTATTTAAAAGTGTGAGTGGGGAGCGGTAGGGCATGCACTACACGTCCGTATAATCGACATACGAAGAGCTGCATCTGGAACAAAAGAAAACTGTGGTAGGTAAGATGTTTTCAATTTAGTTCGAAACAGTTAACCATAGAATATTGCATGTCATCTCATAATATGTATAAGTTTGTGTTTATATTATAAGAAGGGTTACGAAGCTGTCGATGCTTTTGTTTTGTAGGTTGCCCTTTGGTAAATATCACTATGATGAAAAATTAGGAGAGTAAGAACTGCATAGGTTTCACTATGAATCTCACTTGGGAGTGGCCATTTACTCTGGTGAGTGAACATGGAAAAGGTGAGCAGGACAGCCCCGCTGTCATCCAGAAATAGTAGGGATTAGGGAATGGAGGATTTAGAAACAAAAGGCATAGTGCTAATGGCTTACTGAATGAGTGCGGTTTTGAAAAACAGCTCTTGCTGATATTTTTTCAAGGAGAAAAGTGTCTGGATTTGACGTCAAGTTCTTATTAGAATGGGTAGGTTTCAAAAATTAACATTGTATGTCAATTCTCCGTCTTTATAACCATTCTTTATTTATGTAAGACAGTGCTTCGCAATCGGGGTCCATATGGCGTTTGGGGCTTCATTATATGATTTTGTTGTAAAAACATTGTGCGTAATAAATTGTTTTTACTTACATACGCACAAATCTGTGTTGGCGGAATTCTGGTTTAAGCACCCCATATAACCCCTCATAGCTTTTATATTTTGGGGAATTTTCAGAAAATGTTTGCGAAATTGTGTTCTTTGTTTTTTTAAAAGAAGTTTTAAAACCCGTCCCTCCCCATAAATATTAAAACTTCCTCTCTTTTTCAAATATTAAAAAATCCTAGTTTAAAATATGAACAAAACTAATTTTTTTGCTTAAATCTCAGCGATGGACCACGCTTGGACGCATCATCATTCCATAAAATGTGTTTATAGGAAGAAAGATATTGAAATATGTGAGAGTGACAAAGAAACGAGGAAGGTAGCACGTGGTCGTGAGATGTGCTAAAAACAACAGCTGCATTGCTTTTAAATCACACACACAAATTTTTATTTATTTTCATAGTCGTATGAATTCCTGTGAGGGTCTGTATGAGGTAGTTAAACCAGAATTCCGCCGAATATTTATTTGTTAAACACCAAAATTTATCCAGATATTTTATTAGCAGCCTCAATTGCAATCGGGCAAAGGAATAATTTCTTGGATGAAAGAGTAATCTGTTACCTGACTACTTTTCAGACTTTCTCAGCTATGCTTTCTCAATACACATTTTCACTCTCAAAATGATGATGCAATACTTACACTATAATGAGGTCAAACAGATAGTGAGAAATCGAGGTATTAGAAATTATTCATTTTATCCCGGTTACTAATTTTGCCAACCAAAGTGTTATGGATCTAGTACTAAGCAATCATGCTAACATTATCCATAACATCATAGTGGAAAGAACCCTCCTATCCGATTTGTAACCTCAATTTTCAGCATCCAAAAATATGGCATAACTCCAGTGCACCCATTTGATAATATGAATTTACACAAGTCAAACTGGAGTGCGATCACTTAAGACTTATTGCAAATGGACTGGTCATTCACCCTTGCACAAACGCATAGCAACTATCTGAGGACACAGTCACCCACATATGCTCAAAACAAACACTCTCACGACTCATAAATAACAGTCTATGCAGGATTCTAAAACAGAAAAGCGCTCATCAGGAGAATAAGAAGAATAAACCGAAAAATCAATACACTAAAATATACATCGGCATCACGCCCAATCGAGAACATTAACAACCTTAGAATCAAAGAAGCAACAGCTGCAGGACTGTATAAGAACTCTCATAAACGACCAAAGAGCTGCAGAGGAAGCCTGGGCTATAAAAAATATCAAGAATAATCCTAGTTTTTACTCCTTTGCAAAGACACATAGGACCACAATTTCCTCTATCAGGCCACTGGTTGACGGAAACAGTATCCTTCACAGTGATGCCACTGACATGGCTGAGATCCTGCAAAGTCAATGCTGCTCTGTCTTCAGTGACCCTGATTCAGTTGACTCAAGCAGCTATGCTTCTGTGAATCCTCAACATGTCCTTTGCGACATAACCTTTGACGCTACTGACATCCCAGCAAGCAATAAAAGAAATCAAACCTGATTCAGCAGTGGGTCCAGACAGGTTCCCTGCTAGAGTGCTGAAGGTGTGCAGACAGCAACTTGCAGCTCCTCTTGCAAATCTCTGGAGGATCACTGGATGCCGGTTTTATTCCCCCAAATTTTCTCTCCCAGGCAGTCGTTCCTATCTTTAGCCAATATCTTTAGCCAATAACAACTTTCTGCTTAGTGTTCGAAATAATTAATTAAAAAACTCTTCCACGTGGTGCTATTGAGTTAGTCATTGCATGGGCTGATAATGGCTGAAACCAATCTAAATTATATATATATATATATATATATATATATATATACTTTATTTAAAAGCATCAGAAATATAACAAAAGCTGTTACTCAGAGTTTCACGTTCTCGTTCGTCGGACAGGCTTTGTTAAAATGCGCCAAGTAAGCTATCGTCCAATCTCACTCACCTCACATATCATTAAAATATGTGAGAGACTGTTGAGATCAAGAATAACAGCCTTCCTAGAGCAAAATCATATTCTAAATTGCAACCATCATGGTTTTTTGTGGTGGGAAGGACTAAGACAGCTCCTCCACCACTTTGATGACATCTTAAATGCACTAAGTGAGGGCTCCAGCGACGATGTCATATCAAGGCCTCTGACAGAGTCGACCACAATATACTGTTAAGGAAACTATCCAATGCTACTTCAATGGATTAAGTATTTTCTAACAAACAAGACCCAGCATGTGGTTGATGGCATCCACTCGTGACCAGCAAAAGTCATCAGCTGAGCCCGGCAGGGTTGTGTGCTGGGTCCACTTCTTTCTTTTTTTTTTTGTCTATATCAATGACATTGCTTCAATCGGACCTATACGCAGTAACCCAATGGGCACAAAAAACAATATGCAGCTGAACGAAGAAAAATTCGAGCTTATCCGCTTTGGAAAAGAAGGCACACTCAAACAACCATATACACTACCGTCGGGAAACCAACTTGAACCGTCGGATAATATCAGAGACATAGGTGTAACTATCAAAAGCAACCTTAGCTGGAGTGTGCACATCAACAAAAAAGTCGAATGCTGCTGGCAGAATGTGCTCATGGATCCTCAGAACTTTTCAATCTAGGGATCAGGAAACCATCATCCTTCTCTTCTTCACATTCACTAGGACCCCACCTCGAATACTGCTGTCCATTGTGGTCCCCCTAAAAAAAAAAACAAGACGTAATGAGGATGGAAGCGCCACAAACATCAATCACTATAAAAAATAAACGGCATGAAGGGACTTGATAATTGGGCATGACTTAAACAGCTGAAACTCTATTCTCTGCAATGCCGCCGTGAGCGACACATTATTTGCACCATGGGGGAAATATTCCGCCAATTTCTCACAATACCAAATTAAATCGGTATTGTGTTTACAATTCACCCTTGTGCAATGTGTCCCCTACAGAGGTCAAGATCACATCACATAAGAACATTGGGACATAGTTTCTTCTGCAAGTGGTCCTGTTCTTTTCAATGTTATACCAAAAAGACCCCACAACTTTCAAACGTTACTTGGGCAAATTCCTCTAGAAAATACCTGGACACGTCTCAGCCAATAACAACTTTCTGCTTGGTGTCCGAAATAATTAATTAAAACACTCTTCCACGTGGTGCTATTGAGTTAGTCATGGCCTGGGCCGATAATGGCCGAAACCAATCTAAATGTTATATGTGTGTGTGTGTGTGTGTGTGTGTGTGTGTGTGTGTGTGTGTGTGTGCGTGCGCGCGCGCGCGCGTGTATTAATATTATCTTGGTTGAAAAACTTCGATAATGCAAATATGTTAATAGATACCAAGGTAGCAACAATCACACAGAAACTGGGATATTATACCTGGATAAGGGGTAGAAATTCCATGTTAAAATGATATATTTTGAGTTGATATAAAGAATAATAATAAATGGAGCAAAATGCATATAATCAATAAGTTCCTTTAATTCCTACACATGTTTCAAAAATTATATGCACACTACTCCAAAGAAATAAGAGATGCTGGTGTATACATATAATCAGGGAATTACTGAAAAAAGAAATAGAAAAAATATAAAATTACCAATAGAAATATACTCCGGAAAGCTAACCTGGAAGCTAAAAAAATTATGACCAAATTTAACCTGCAAAATAGAACTGAACCTTTGGACCCTAAACAGCCTCGCTTTGTTCTTAATGGCCACAAAAAAACTTTGAACCAACCCTTCTCTACGCCTAACTTGTCCCTCTAGATCAGACATAGGCGTACTTAGCAAAAACATTCTAGATAAATACATACCTACAATAGTAGATAAGTTAAAACTAAGACTATGGTCAAATTCATCACAAGTAATAGAATGTTTTAGTTCAATACAAGAGTATTACTAAATTTATACAGTTCGACATCTCTAATTTCTACTCATCAATTAACCCCATAATACTTAACAAGGCACTCTGGTTCACAAATAATAAGGCAGGTCTCTCTTGGGACGAAATTAGTGTAATATTATAAAATTTCATAATAAGTTATGTATACGTAAGGATACTCCAGAGGCTTTCGACGTCCCTATGGGAAGTTCGGATTCAGCTCAAGTAACTGACATTGTTCGTATATAGTATATGAACTGGCAGACCAATTCCCAAATATTAATGGTGGTCTATACAGAGATGATTGTCTGCTATACCTCCAAAATGTCACTACCCAGCACATCCAAAAGGTTAAAAATAGATTAGTTAGATTCTTCCGGAGAATGGGTTTTGGCATCGTGTTTGAGGATGACGTCTCCGTAGCTAACTTCCTAGATGTAACTTTAGACTTACATAGCAATACACACTTTCCATACCATAAACCATCAACGAATCTTAGGTACATAAGTCCTTTTAGTAACCACCCAAGGTCAAGTTCAGAGTATTTCACTTAGACTGTCTAAACTTTCCTCTAACTCCCACATTTTCAATGAAGAGGCTAACTTTTATAATTCAGCCTTATTAAAGGCAGGTTACAAAGACAAAGTACGATACATCAATTCATTTAGTGATCTTTCAACATTTGTACAGCAAGATATTAGCACTACTAGCAGGGATAAATTCAATTCTACTTCTTCCCCTTCTCGCTTTACTGAGAAAGAGGCACTTACTTATAATCGTTCACACAAAAGAGGAGGCTTAACCGACTCTAAACACCTTAATAAAAACAAAAAATTTAAATTCTTTAGCAATACCCACACGCACCTAAATCTGATGACAGCATCTGGTTCATCGTCCCATTTGGGAAACAAATTAAATCCAATTTGGTATTGCAGTTCTATGACGCGGTGAATAAGAACTTTCCTAGTAGTTCTCACTATTACCCAATCATCAACACACACAAGGTTAAATTTGGGTTTTCTTATCTCTTTTAATTTGTCCATCATACTGCTTCCACTACCTATACACATAGGTTTTTTCTATTATTTTATTTTTAAAATTTTTTAAAATTATTTATTCATTCATTTATTAATTTACTTATCTTTTAATAGTAATAAAAAATTTATTATAACATATCCATCTCCTTAATAATAATATTAATAATAATAACAATAATAGTAATAATAATAAATTTATTTTTTATATTTATGATAATAATAATAATAACAATAATAAGAATAAGAATATTATAATATTATCTAAAATAACAATTATATCTAACTCCAACGCCAGTTGATCCCACTCTCTCTCCTTCTCAAGTTATTACAGTTAGTTTAACTCCCGTAAAGTTATATTCATAGAGTTTTAAGTATATTTACGTATATACTATCGATTTTGTTATCATAAATAAGTTTATAAAGTAAATTTCATGCTAACTACCCTTCGTTCATCTCCCCCAAATCCTCCTAAATCCATGTTTCAATTATTTCTTTATCTATAAGTATTTTTTTTAAAGATATATTGATACTTGTACTTTATCTCAATATTCTATCCTACTTTTACATCTACTTCTATTAATATTCCTCTGTGCTACAAAGTAATATGCAAAGTAGCACGTTTTTTCCTGACGGGATATTATGTTTTAGTTTTAGTTAGACAAGTATTCCAATATTAGTTTAAATATGTATTCATTGCATACGTATTCTTTTATTAATTTACGATATTGCACTAAGTATTGCCATTTATTTAGATTAGTTACTGTATCTTACTACGATGTAATATCAATGGTTATCCCCCATTGTAAGTTCATCTCTACTCTCTTTACTCCTTAAGTTTGCAGGGTTGTTTTTTTACTCCACATATAGTCATATTTATATAGTTCACACATATCTTTATGTATATACTAAAGTTCTTGCTATCGTAAGTCATTTTGCATAATAAATTTCATGCTTATTCCCCTTCATTCACCTTTCTCGAATCAAGCTTTATTTCACTTCTTTTTTTATCTATTAGAATATTCTAAGATATCTTTCTAATCGTACTTTCTTCTATACTATGTCCAATATTCACTCCTATTTTTCATTAATATACCTCTATGCTATATAGTAATATATAAGAAGCACGTTTCTCTCTGGCGGGATATAATACGTTAGTTTATCATGATTTAAAATATTACACCTAATAGGGATTTTTGCATATACATTTACCTACGTTATGTATTCTTTTATTATTTCATTACCTTATAGTTTTGTACAATATATTGCCATTTATTTAGGTTAATTACCGTAACTTAATATGATACAACATTAATGGTTACTTATATTTACAATCCATCTTTAATGTACTTCCTTCTAAACGTTTATTCACGTAATTAGTCGAATATGAAAATTTACTCTTCACACAAATCCATTGGATTCTCTCCCTTTCTCCTTCCACTTACAAAATTTTTTTTATTACCATTATTATTAATTTTAAGAATTCTCTGCGGTTCATTATGTCTTCTTTTAATTTAAACTCTTAGTAAAGCTTTCATAGCCTCTCTCCCAAAACAGCTCCCTGTAAACTAGCGCTCTTATTTCTAACGGTCATTTAACTTAGCTATATAGTGTTATTCCTCGTACGTAATCTTAGCATTCAGCACAAGTCTTGCATTTGTAAAATGGTTCCACTGATGATATAGTTATATGTATAAACCGGCATCTCTTATTCCTTTGGAGTAGTGTGCATATAATTTTTGAAACATGAGTAGGAATTAAAGGAACTTATTGATTATATGCGTTTTGCTCCATTTATTATCATTCTTTATATCAACTCAAAATACATCACTTTAACATGGAATTTCTACCCTTTAACCAGGTATAATATCCCAGTTTCTGTGTGATTTTTTGCTACCTTGGTAATTATTAGCATATTTGCATTATCGAAGTTTTTCAACCAAGATAATATTAATATATACAAAAATAAATACACACACACACACAAATACACACACACACACACACACACACACACACACACACACACACACACACACACACACATATATATATATATATATATATATATACACACACATATATATACACACACATATATATACACACACACACATATATATACACACACACACAGACATATATATACACACACACACACACATATATATACACACACACACACACACACACACACACACATATACACACATATATATGTATATATAAAGAAAACTACTAGGTGGACGGCTAATGTGCTAGAAGATCACATTCTTCTAGCACATTAGCCGTCCACCTTAGTGGTCTCCTTTATACACTAGCAGTATAACCCGACGTTGTCCGGGTGTGACTTATTACGCCATCTACGATAAGTCTTGCTTGGTGAAAATCAACTAAAAAAGAAAGCCTTACAACGAAAAAATCCTTATGATGTAAATATGTTCATAATTCAAAAGACGATGAAATTAATAGGGAAAGTCTGAAGGCTGTTTTGCGTAACATTATTAAATGTACGTGAACTTCATCCGTCTAATTGGCTATACAAATGCTTGTGCAAAACAAACTTTTTGCGCTGCCCTGATTATACATAGCAGGATAATTTCTTTTCGCAGGAGCTAGGACGGCAATTTCTGATGAAGCAATTGCTGGCGATCTGTTACTACACAGTTCTGCCAGAATTCTATCAGATTGGGCAGAAGATGTTGATGCACCATTTTGCATTATGTTCAAAGTAGCTTCTGGAATGTGGTGAATTGCTGCAGTCTGTTGCTGTCTTTTGAAACCGGTGGCTTTCTTTCCCCAGCAATCTTTCTTCTTTAGAGGCATAATCTATGTACACATTAAACAGAACAACAAAAGTTATACCAGATGGCAGGGACGGTAGTTTTCACATTTCGGTAATTTTTCAGATTAACACCCGTACGATTACCTAACCCTAACCCTGACCCTAAAACCGTAACCGTAACACTAACCCTAACCATAACCGTAACCCTAAAACCCTAACCCTAACACCCTAGTGAAAATCGCGCGGGTGTTAATCTGAAAAATTACCCACATTTCTCATGAAGTTCACTGATTTGCAATGTGTTGTCCATAAGCTCGGTAGTTTGTATATTTACAAAACATTGACGGACATGAGTTATATTGTAGTGAATGCTTGTGTGTACGTGCGCGTGTATGCGTTTGAGAGAGCGAGAGAGAAGAGGGAGAGAGGAAGAAAGGGGAGAAAGGAATAGAGAACGGGAGAAAGGAATAGAGAACGGGAGCAATGAAGAGAGAGAAAGAGAGGAAGGGAGGACGGAAGACAGTTATAAATTAGCAATGCGTGCGCGTGTTTATATAAGACACACACACAAACTAAATCTTATATCTATAATTTTGATGTGTTTATGTGTATGTTGTTGTCACAGATCACGTATGTGTGGTTGTGTGTGTTTTTACGTTTCTATGTTATGAAAAATATGTTAAAGGTAGAGGGATAGAAGAAAGCTATTAAATGGGAGAAGGAAGAAGAACGAAGTAAGTGTGAAAAGGTAGAAGGAAAGAATAGTCTTAAAGCAAGTTAATCTATGACTTTGTATGTATCGCTTTCTCTCTCCCTCTCTTTCTCTTACTCTCTATATTATATGTTAAGCGCGTGATCGATGTGTAAGAACGCCGATACAGGTTGAAGGGAAGAAATGTAAAAGTTGCTAGAAACAACAGCCAAATATCCCTTAAATCACACAAAGTAAACGGAATTTAAAAAATCTAATAACTGCACTGGAAAGTTCACATCGAGAGAATTCCATTGATGTAAAAAATTTTACGAAAAAGTGAAAAATGTGGATTTCTATAAACTTTTAAAAAGGCTTCACACAGATACACAACTTCAGCTTTATATATTAAGATGGGCAACATACACACACACATACACACTAAATTTTAAAAAATGACAGGTATTTGTACATGTCTATTAATGTGTATTCTGTGTCTCTATATACATATGGTAGTAAGTAAATGCGTTTTAAGAAAGATATTCAGAACATTCAGTTTGTAAGGAATAAATGTTTGACTGTCGATCGTATTTGGAAGAGAGTGACAGGTATTTGTATGTATGTGTTTATTTCTATGTATGTGTGTATTTGTACGTATGTGTGTATGAGTGTGTATTCAAAAACATCTATATTTACACTTTAAAGTTGGCTTTCACACTCAACCCTGTTCTACAGAATCAGTGTCGCGACGGAAGGTTTGTACCCATCTGTACGTTCTGAGTTCAAATTCCGCCGAAGTCGACTTTGGCTTTCATCCTTTCGTGGTCTAAAAAATAAGTACCAGTTGAACACAAGGGTTGATATAATCGACTATTCTCCACCTGCCCCACGCCGCCCTTGTAGGAAAAATTTAAAATAATAATAATAATAATAATAATAATAATAATAATAATAATAATAATAATAATAATAATAATAATAATAATGTCCTCATGTCCCGCAAACAAAACCAAAACGGCATAAATGGACACGTGAGGAATACATTTCGATCCTACACGCCTATTTCACAGCAGTGCTCTACCCAAAAAACGAAAACGCAACAACACATACATATAAAATATGGAAGAAAAATAATGTAAATATAGACCTCGATAAAACAATGAACCCTAACAAACTAGCTAACATAAGAAGATATATTCTAAAAGCAAAAGAAATATCAGAAATAGAAATAGAACAATTGAAAGGAAAAATACATCAGGAAAATCTAGATAGTAGTCACACAGCAATGCCAAATAATAATATAAACACTGAGATAGCAAAACACGAGGACAAACGTAACAAAAACGAAGTAAACAAAAAACAACAAACCCAGACCGTAGAGATGTATAATAGTGTACAAAAAGCACCAATATGTGGAGATGGACAAGAAGCAATAAATCATATTATCTCTGGCTGCCCAGACACGACAGAGCTGGGACCTATATACACTGGAAGCTATGCCAACACTATGGAATAACAACAGACAAAAGATGGTATAAACACACGCCAGAAAAGGTCACAGAAAACGAGAAAGCAACCATACTCTGGGATATGCCAATACACACAGATAGAGAAATTAAGGCAAATAGACCAGATATAGTTGTCAAAGATCATGAAGAAAAAAAATGCTTTCTAATTGATGTATCAATACCAGCAGATGACAACGTTTCTCTAAAAGAAATGGAAAAACTTTCAAAATACAAAGACCTGGAAATAGAGATAACTCGAATGTGGAATCTAAAAACAGAAACAATTCCTATCATAGTAGGTGCCTTAGGTATAATAAAAAAATATTCAGACAAATACATAACAAAAACACCAGGACTTACAAAAATAT